>NC_080078.1:13055251-13102751 GCF_949987535.1 Balaenoptera acutorostrata
CAGTCATTTGATATGGTTCAACCTATTAGTTTTATATCATTTGATCATATGTAACTTTTTTGTGATTAAAATGAAAAAAATTGTGGGGGATTTGTTTGGGGAGTTAAGAATTATACTGCTGTAGGAGACCTTACAGATAAGTAAATACAATCCTGTCTATAGGTGAGAAAACTGAGGTCCAGACCACATTGGTCATAAATAGTAGATTTAAGAACAACCCAGTTTTCATTCCTGGATCCCTGGACTTATGCACTACATCACACAGCCTTACTGAGGATGGGATTTGTTCACTCAGCAAATACATAACAGAGATCAAAAGAGAGCCTAGGTCCTCTTAAGCCTTGACTAGGGCTCTTTCTTCTATATATGCCAAGCTCTGTGAAGCACCCAACACCAGGTAATTCCCAAGAGGGCTCCCTCAGCAACTGACTGACCTAGAACGGCAACTAGAGGCAAGTCTGAATGGGTTTTCGACATTGGTACAGTGGGTTTGGTGATCAGATTAGTGGACTCCTGCCTGAATCTTAGCTCACAAATCCCAGCTACCATCCCATGTTTGGTATCTCTTCTACCCGGGAAAGAACCCCAGTTGGGGTTGACAGGAGTTAGTAGAGAATCTACAGGAGAACCAACTGGAGCACTGTATTGTTGGGTATCTTGCATATGATCTGCGTCCAGCTAAGTTAATGATAGAAATTGCTCACTTTCTCAAGCTTTAAAAGTCATAGATCAATCCAGAAAAAATATAGAAATGGAAAAAAGGACAGGCATAAAATAAATGAAAGTTACACATCTTATTTAGCAAATGAAAATATAGCCATTTGCGTAGATATTTTCTCTGTGAAATGCTGATAAAATACTTGAATCACCAATACCTTTATTTGCTTCCTTGCTCCTGTCAACATCTTAATGTGAAATGTAATAACAGTGAACATTTAGAAATAATCTGGCAAAGCCTGAACCAAATTTATTTTCATGTCCTTTTTTTATGCTTAAAACTAAGTCTCCAAATGTGCTTTTAAGGGTGTTTTTCACAATATGTATTTTGGTAGGATTGTAGGATTGAAATACAGCATTTTGGGGCAAGCAGGGTACAGAAAGAAGTTATATGAAAGTTGAATAAAGATTAGGGGGTTTTATTATTGATTTTCATAATTCTGCTAAATTATGTGGTCAGAGAGGGGTGAACGAAGAAGGAGCACTCTGGAGAAGGTCGTGAACACCTCTTTTCATACATACAGTTACTGCTTAGGGACTTTTTCCCATTAGAAAAAAAAATCCAAATACTTAAAGCCTTTACTGGCCCTGTTTGCTTTTTCTTTTCCATCAACTCCATATCTTTTTCCCAATTGAAAATTGTTGGGAACCTGCAGTATCAAATAAAAAGGGTGGTATCAACTAGGTCATGGGGAACTCTGGGATTCAAAGGACATGCCTTTGGAAAGATGAAGGACAAACTCTAATATAGTTAAGGAACATTTTAGGTTTGTTGGTTCAACAACTCTTGGAAGAACAGGACTAATGTCTTTCTTTTTGACCGGAAGTCGCACCTTTGAAAGGGAGAGCCCTTCTGAGATTTTAATCTGGTGCTGCATCGCTTTTTTGGGGGGGGGATGGGGGGCTGTGCTACGAGGCTTATAGGATCTTAGTTAGTTCCCCGGCCAGGGATCAGGGATGAAACCCAGGCCCTCGGCAGTGAAAGCTCAGAGTCCTAACCACTGGACCACCAGGGAAGTCCCTGGTGCTGCATCCTTTAAAAATATGTTGGATAGAAGGGAGAGAATGGCATGGACATATATACACTACCAAATGTAAAATAGATAGCTAGTGGGAAGCAGCCGCATAGCACAGGGAGATCAGCTCGGTGCTTTGTGACCACCTAGAGGGGTGGGATAGGGAGGGTGGGAGGGAGACACGAGGGAGGAGATATGGGGATATATGTATATGTATAGGTGATTCACTTTGTTATACAGCAGAAACTAACACATCATTGTAAAGCAATTATACTCCAATAAAGATGTTAAAAAAAAATATATGTTGGATAGAACTGATGGTGAGCAGATGCCCCAGCCTTTCTCCCCAGGCCAGCCTTGGTGCCTGAAACCAATCACTCTATCACAAGACGAATAAAAGCTATGTCTGAATGCCACTAAAACCAATTAGAATTTAATAGAGAACAGAAACAGAGTGTTAACCATGGTGAACTAACTTTAATATAAGTCCCAGGGCTCAAGAGCAGGCATAATAGCTTGACAAAAACAAAACCTTTTATGGATAGCTTCACATCCCATATGCTACACCCAACAACTCACTTAGATAAGCAGTACGGAGCTTATCACTCTTTTATAGAAGGGGAGAAATTGAGACTTAGAGAGGTTGTGACTTGCCTAAGGACACAAAAAGTTAGCGACATTGGCAGGGTTCTACTGTATCACTCCAGTGACTGTGTCCAACTTTGACCCACTTAGATGTTCTCATCAGCTGTCCATGAGGAAAGCCAGAGAAAGAATTAGAGTAGGGATGAATTGCCAAAAGAGGCTGTTGGCTGAGTGCATTATTTTTTTAAACTTTATTGAGATGTAATTTACAAATTATAAATTTGATCCATCTTAAGTTTACAATTCAGTTCTCTTCATATAATGGATACAAACCCTTTTAAGGTACGTGATTTGCAAATATTTTCTCCAAGACTATGACTTGTCTTTTCATTTTCTTAGTGGTGTCTTTTGAAGCCCCAGTTATCAATTTTGATGAAGTCCAATTTATCAATTTTCTTTTATGGTACATGCTTTTGTCATATCTAAGCAAGCTTTGCCCAATCCAAGGTCTGCTTATTCTTCTGTTTTTCCAAGCCTAGCAGATGCTAGGTGTTTGGTCAGCGAATGGATGAATGAACATGTGTCCCTAACCTTCACCCTTGTACCTTAAATGAAGAACAAGTTCCCAGGTTCTGTATTCTCCGGTTCTGAAATGAGGGTTCTTATACGTATCACCATCAGCTCATGTAGGCATTTATTCTGAAGACTGATGGAGACGTGATGGCAAAGGACTATAGTATGTGAAGCGCTAAAAGGAGGAAATGTTGAAGGCAGGGAGTACATCCTGCCTTGTGATGTGAACACCAGTCACATCACCGTGACAGCCTCCTCGTGGGGGGCAGTTGGCGTGCCACGTGAGACCAAACATCTCTGTAGGTCAGATCAGCGTCTCCCAAGGGGGCTGAGTCATCTGCAGCTCTGGGACACCTACCAGGCTCTGTGGGAAATCTCTCAAAATCCTTAGACTCTAGTGTTTTGATGATGCTGATGGTTCTTTGTTCAACTTTTTAGCTTTTGTCAAAATATATTACCTACACTCTTGACTTGGTCATACCTACAAAATACACTTACATCTTTACCTTATACTAGATCACTTTTTCCAGTGGGCTTTGATTAGGACCTGAGAAGGCACCTATAGGCAGACTTTGATGCAATGCTTTACTGCGATGCAAAGAGGGGAAAAATAAAAGTTCCAGCCTGAGATCTATAGCATTTGTTATTTTAATCTTATCATTCTCCTTTTAAATGGCCCATTAGAGTAGAGATTTCTTGTTGCAGTTTGGAGTCAGATACACGTGGGTGTGATTCTGCTTTTACAAGGAATTTAGTAGATTGCTTACCCTCTTAAAGCCTCAGTTTCCTCATCTGTAAAATGAGGCTAATAGTACCAAACTTATAGGGTTACTGAGAGGGTTAAGTAAAATAGTGTGTGAAATCTTATTACAGTGCTTAGATAGAGAGGAACTACAAAACAAGCGATAGCTTTATTATAAGTATGATTATGATTATTAGCATTATTATTGCTACAGCTACAATTACTACTACCAAGAGGAGAATTGCCACTCAAGTAAGAACAACTCAGTAGGCACAGTGTTTAAATGAACAGAGATATTTAGTGCATTCTTTCCTTATTTATACCATTACCTGGTATCATAAAAGTTCTATGATAGTTTATGAAAAATATACATCAAATAAGTAGCAGTGAACATAGAAAAAGAAAATAGTGACCAAGAACAGAAAATGACAGATATGGAAAACTTAAGGATCAATATAATTACCACAACTGAGCTTCAGATTTGACACTGAGATTCCTGGCAGCAAAGGTCAAATTCACTATGAAATTACTCAGAAAAGGAGACCATCATTTCTTCAAGAATAAAGCTTCTTTCCTAGATAACTTTCTCACGTGGGACTTTATGTAGTGAACAGTATTCCAACAATGTGTTCCTCAAATGCAATAACAGGTTTTATATGACTGCTTCTTCTAGTAACTTCTTTGATAAGAGCAAATGGCGTGACATTAAAATACAGTTCAGTGTCGGCAGTTCTGTGTGGGGCTAAAGTAACACGGCCCTAGTGTGAAGCTGTGAGGTGGTCAGGTTTGATCCATGGACAGAATTTAGAGTGTTTGGAAGAATGGATGAACTGCTTGTCCTTCAAATAATCTTTTGTAAATATTGCCTTTCTCAGCTGGGCTTTTGATAGGAGTTGAAGAGCAGGCAGTTTGAGATTGTATTCTCTGACAAGAGCCTGGTGTGTTTGTATTCTCGGTCGCTGGTCCAGGGCAGAGCCTTATGCCTTAGAAATCAGAAGTGCAGGTGGTGAGGTTGACACCTTATTGTGAAAATTAGACTCCCGCCCGAACGGAGGGCCATTCTACCTCTCCCTAAGAGGAGCTGTGGGAGTAGTTGCATGCAGATCCAGACTCTTCAAGAATCAGTTCAGGGGTCTATTCTAGCACTCTTGACCAAGTTCTGGGCCTCAGATCAGTGGGTCCGAACCACTGGTTAGGAGTGGATCCAGAAGAGAGGGTGATGGGCCGACAAGTTACATCCGACTGCTGGGAAGTTCAGCCTACCGTGTCTCTTTAGCCCCCTTTGAGAGGTGCCTGCGGGTCAAGAAGCAGCTTCTACTGGAAACGTTACCCGTGTGGCTCCACGCAGAAGACGGCGACCCACTGCGGCAGCCGCGTGCGGAGGGGGTGCAGCCCGGGCTCCTAGCTGCCCGCTCTGTGCGGAGGGGGTGCAGCCCGGGCTCCTAGCTGCCCGCTCTGTGCGGAGGGGGTGCAGCCCGGGCTCCTAGCTGCCCGCTCTGTGCGGAGGGGGTGCAGCCCGGGCTCCTAGCTGCCCGCTCTGTGCGGAGGGGGTGCAGCCCGGGCTCCTAGCTGCCCGCTCTGTGCGGAGGGGGTGCAGCCCGGGCTCCTAGCTGCCCGCTCTGTGCGGAGGGGGTGCAGCCCGGGCTCCTAGCTGCCCGCTCTGTGCGGAGGGGGTGCAGCCCGGGCTCCTAGCTGCCCGCTCTGTGCGGAGGGGGTGCAGCCCGGGCTCCTAGCTGCCCGCTCTGTGCGGAGGGGGTGCAGCCCGGGCTCCTAGCTGCCCGCTCTGTGCGGAGGGGGTGCAGCCCGGGCTCCTAGCTGCCCGCTCTGTGCGGAGGGGGTGCAGCCCGGGCTCCTAGCTGCCCGCTCTGTGCGGAGGGGGTGCAGCCCGGGCTCCTAGCTGCCCGCTCTGTGCGGAGGGGGTGCAGCCCGGGCTCCTAGCTGCCCGCTCTGTGCGGAGGGGGTGCAGCCCGGGCTCCTAGCTGCCCGCTCTGTGCGGAGGGGGTGCAGCCCGGGCTCCTAGCTGCCCGCTCTGTGCGGAGGGGGTGCAGCCCGGGCTCCTAGCTGCCCGCTCTGTGCGGAGGGGGTGCAGCCCGGGCTCCTAGCTGCCCGCTCTGTGCGGAGGGGGTGCAGCCCGGGCTCCTAGCTGCCCGCTCTGTGCGGAGGGGGTGCAGCCCGGGCTCCTAGCTGCCCGCTCTGTGCGGAGGGGGTGCAGCCCGGGCTCCTAGCTGCCCGCTCTGTGCGGAGGGGGTGCAGCCCGGGCTCCTAGCTGCCCGCTCTGTGCGGAGGGGGTGCAGCCCGGGCTCCTAGCTGCCCGCTCTGTGCGGAGGGGGTGCAGCCCGGGCTCCTAGCTGCCCGCTCTGTGCGGAGGGGGTGCAGCCCGGGCTCCTAGCTGCCCGCTCTGTGCGGAGGGGGTGCAGCCCGGGCTCCTAGCTGCCCGCTCTGTGCGGAGGGGGTGCAGCCCGGGCTCCTAGCTGCCCGCTCTGTGCGGAGGGGGTGCAGCCCGGGCTCCTAGCTGCCCGCTCTGTGCGGAGGGGGTGCAGCCCGGGCTCCTAGCTGCCCGCTCTGTGCGGAGGGGGTGCAGCCCGGGCTCCTAGCTGCCCGCTCTGTGCGGAGGGGGTGCAGCCCGGGCTCCTAGCTGCCCGCTCTGTGCGGAGGGGGTGCAGCCCGGGCTCCTAGCTGCCCGCTCTGTGCGGAGGGGGTGCAGCCCGGGCTCCTAGCTGCCCGCTCTGTGCGGAGGGGGTGCAGCCCGGGCTCCTAGCTGCCCGCTCTGTGCGGAGGGGGTGCAGCCCGGGCTCCTAGCTGCCCGCTCTGTGCGGAGGGGGTGCAGCCCGGGCTCCTAGCTGCCCGCTCTGTGCGGAGGGGGTGCAGCCCGGGCTCCTAGCTGCCCGCTCTGTGCGGAGGGGGTGCAGCCCGGGCTCCTAGCTGCCCGCTCTGTGCGGAGGGGGTGCAGCCCGGGCTCCTAGCTGCCCGCTCTGTGCGGAGGGGGTGCAGCCCGGGCTCCTAGCTGCCCGCTCTGTGCGGAGGGGGTGCAGCCCGGGCTCCTAGCTGCCCGCTCTGTGCGGAGGGGGTGCAGCCCGGGCTCCTAGCTGCCCGCTCTGTGCGGAGGGGGTGCAGCCCGGGCTCCTAGCTGCCCGCTCTGTGCGGAGGGGGTGCAGCCCGGGCTCCTAGCTGCCCGCTCTGTGCGGAGGGGGTGCAGCCCGGGCTCCTAGCTGCCCGCTCTGTGCGGAGGGGGTGCAGCCCGGGCTCCTAGCTGCCCGCTCTGTGCGGAGGGGGTGCAGCCCGGGCTCCTAGCTGCCCGCTCTGTGCGGAGGGTGTCCAGCCCGGGTTTCTAGCTGCCCGCTCTCTGCCGGCAGTAGAGACTCTGTGATTCCTTCACAAGGTTCGAAGTTACATAATTTCTTGGTAGACCCGGCAGATCAACTAGCTCCAGAATTTTCCCTTAAGAAATTAAATGAATGAATCTGCTGAATGAAGTTATTTGAACAAGCCAATTACATGTGGAGGCAAGTCTTCAGTTTGCTGTAGTTACTACATTCTTTCTGACCACAGATGCCAAGACCATTTATCTGTTGACACTACTTTATGTCAGGGTCTATAAGGAAGAACTGTGATGGGGAGAGAGAGAATAACAAGCAGAAAGGAACCATGGTGATGATCCAGGGCAGTCTTCGCGTTTTCCCCGAGGCCCGGGAAAGTGGTGTGAAGACTTTTTCCACCATACGGCAGCTCAGGTGTGTGTACGAGGGGGGATCAGATAAAGAGTGAAAGTGGCTGTTGGGCTTCTTGGCATCCAGGGGCCACGTCAGCATCGCTAAATGTTCAGCTTGTTCCAGTCCGGGCCTGTGTGCTGATGTTAGCTGGTGGGAGAGCTCTGGGCTGCAAAAAGAAACGGCCTGAACCCAGAGGCCACTTCTTCCTTACACAGGGGAAGGGGGTGACCAGGATGCCCAGAAAACCCAAAAGCATCAGGGCAGTACTTGGTGCGTTTGTTGTGTGAAGCAACCCAGTTTCTTGGCTTTCCAGACGGCTTCAATTCTCCTTGACCGTTATCCCAGTTCATTAAATGTTAATGGGCTGTCAACATAGGAAGAGTAATCCCCTAAAGTCCCTTTAACGTGTTTTATTCTTCCTCTCAAATAAATGATTAACATCAATAAGAATTGCTCAATACATGGTGTCTGCGAGAGTGCTTGCTCGCGGGGGCTTTCTCCTGTAGTTTACGGCCCCGTGTGGGCGCCTTGATAAGATCTTAAATAGAGCGGCGAAACTTTGTACCAGCTGGTCAGTGACATAGCGGTGGGGAAGGGTCTAATGAGTGCGCTGGCTTGAGGGCGAGGGCGTTTTCGTAAATCATACTGTTCTTTTCCCTCTTGGTTGGTCCTGCTTATAGGATCATAGTATCTTCAAGATGGAAAGGGCCCTGAAGTTATTTTTTCCAGCATCCCATCCTTCAAGGAATTTCTTCTACAGCTTCCCTGGCTGATGGTCACATAGCATCTGTCCTTACTTCTGGGGAAGGGGCCTTACCTCCCTCCTGAGGCACCACAGTTCTCCTAGTGGAAGATTTTCCTCTTCTCCCATCCGCCCTCATAGTTCCTCCTCCTCCTCCTCCTCAGGACACTCACCCTCGTAGTTGTAATCTTTCATTGATTAGGTGGCCTTCCCTTAAAGACTTGAAGTTCCAGGAGGCCAGGGGCCATGTCCTCTTTTGCTCACCTTTTAGCATAGTGCCTGGCCCAGTGAAGGTGATTGGTGTTATTTGTTGAATGAATGGAGGGATGAATGCCCTTGAGTTCAGAAATGTCAAAAGAGAACTCAGAAGGAATTATATGACATGCAAATGGAAAGAGTCTTTTTTCCCAGATACCAGCTGATCTGCTCACAGTGACTTTAAAGTAAATAAGGAGGAAGGAATGGGGAGAAGCACCCAAGAAAAGGTTTTTGAAAGACGAGCAATGCAAAACTAGTCAAAACGGAGGGGCCAGGGAGATTATCAGTTTGAAACAGAAAGAAAAAGCACAGCGTGGGTGAAGCCTAGTGACAACCAAGATTAAAAAAATAATGTTTTTAGGACTAGGTACCATTCAGAGCATGGGAAAATCAAAATGATCGTGATTTTTTTTTAACCTAACATGGTAAATATGAAATATCAGAAATACCATTGAAATTTGGTGAGATTTTTAACAGATTGGAAAAGGGATTGAAAAGTCTTCCTTGTGGAGGAAAGAGGCTTGCTTTGTGGAGAAGATTCACACTGGAATAGAAATCCACAGAGCAGAGAGAGCAGCCTGGAGGAGAGTATTCAAGTGAGGAAATGAGGCCCTCAAGCCTCAGGCGACCACAGAAGGAGCCCAGAGGCAGATACAGGGTCACCTGGAGAGGTGGCCCCAGCCCCTGCTCACAGCGATCTCCCGGTGAGTGAGGATCACGTCCTGCTCGGACCCCCGCACACAGGGGTGGTGGGTTTGTGATGCACCACCTCTGGGTCCGCGCCTGGGGACAGCAGCTCTCCTGAATCCGGTCTCGGAGAAAGACATCACCATCACCCAGTTTTGTCGCTTCTGTCCTTGGCAGGTCTCTTGACATACCTTCCTTCTGCTACCATAGCTCAGCCTGTGACTTCTCTCTTGGGCATCTCCTCAGATGCACAGCCAACTCATTGGAAGGGGCCCGCCCTCGCACGCCAGATCTTTGCTCACTGTCGCCAGAAGCCTCCACAGTGTCTGCCCACATCATCTTGGGGTGTCCTTTCAGGCCTTTGCCCCCTTCTTACCAGTCACATTCTACACAACTTCAAGAGCCTGCTTCTGTCCCATCTCGCTTGAAAAGCTTTCCCTGTCTCCATGACTGCTCACCCGTCTCCTGCCGCTCCCGGGCCTCTTACCCGTTGCCTTCTGCACCCCACACGACTTAACCACCATCGTCTTTATTGGTGTTTCAAAGTTCCTGCCTTCCCCTCGCCCACTCCCCACACCCTCATCGACCACTAAGAGGTCTCAATCATCCTTGTCACCAGTCCGCCGAGACCCCGGCCCTGGGCTCTGCATACAGGCAGTGCTCAGTCAGTGTTTATTGACTTGAGTGGGATGTTTCTTCCCAAGACATAGATTCCAGATGCTTCTTGCCCTTTTGGTTTATCATGCTCTTCAGCATATTTTCACAGAGTATGTTTCAGATCATTCCTGGAACTGAGGTCGAGCGAGCTGAGATTCACTCTTTGCTCCCATTTGGCTCCATTTCTCTAGCCTGCTCCTCTCCAGAGATCCATTAAGAGGACAGTGTCTCCAGCGGCCTCTGCAGATTTCTTCACGCTCTAGAATGCCGTGCACCGGGGCCAGCAGGCATCAGCTCATTTTAAAACAGTTGCAGCGCACTCTGGACTGACCAGGCCCGGCCTCATGCTTGAGGCTTCTCCTCAGAGGTGGAAGGTAAAATCTCAGTCCCTCCAGCAGAATGTGATGGGCTATCTCTCCCCCGAGCGCTGGAACTACTCAGTGCTCTTTGGTTGGTTGGTTGGTTGTTTTGTTTTGTCTTCTGGTTGAACTCCCCGCTCATCCCGTCAGTATCTCGAGGGCGTAGTCACTTAGCAGTAGTAACTGCTCATACTCTTTGCTCAGCAATTTTAGGCATAGGTCAACATAATAGTTACTTTATCAAATCCTAGGAACTCCCCCCACCCTTGCATTCTTTCTCTACCTTTGCTCACCAAGAAAAAAGATGTACCTCTTCATCTCGTAGCCGTAGTACAAATGCATTGAAATGAATTTCTCACTTTGCTATACCTATACCGCTTCTTCCTTTGTTAAAAAGGGATGTAGAGGAGAAAAAAGAAAACCCTGGTCTGCATAAGTAGCACTAAATATAAACAGTGGAAATGGGCTTCTGGGTGTTGAACTGTATGGGGAAGTTGTCGTGGCCCTCTGAAGCGCCAGTATTCATGCCATACGATCGAACTTGTGACTGCAGCGGTAAGTGTGTTCTCCAAGGTTTGTCTTCCTTCTGAGACAGGAGGCAGTGACAGTGACATCATTTAATCAGTGACATCTAGGTTTAGAATTGGGAGACAGACTGGAGGGGGGCGGGGAGGGGGGCCCAGAGCTGGGTTTCCAGGCCGAGTTTTGTATTTCCCTGTTAGGAGGAATCAGACCACTCCTAACCCATCTGCTTCAGTTAGCCTTGTTCTAAGCACATAGTTTTAAATGTAGAGGATGAATAATGTAGATAGACCATTAATTCCCTAAAGAGAGCCTGAAGTTCACTTAAATTTAAGGAGTTTTCTGACTGGAATGTGAAATCGATTTCTCTATCAGGAAAGGGTAAGACGATACACTTGCCATTGTAACTGTCCAGGGGGATAAGTTTCCCAGAGCAGTGATGGGCTGCGGGTCAGGATTCCCCAACAAAGGAGAAATCCTGATGTCTGGGGGGAGGGAGAGAATGAAAACCAGCAGGAAATAGGAAGCCCTGGTTTTCGCTGAGAGGAAAGGCTGGCGGGGGACCCTGGGCAGGTGCTGCCCCGAGTCTGGCGCAGGGGGAGGAGATGAGAGCATGAGCCTTCCTTTGTAGTGGAAGTAAATCAATAGTAAGATGTGTTTTATAGAAGTAACCTGACACGCAAATCACTTCTGTTTCCTAAAGCCAGTGACATGTGCAGAATAAGGCCTCAATTTGGGGGAGGCGAACAGGGGTCAACAGTTTAAGTGGTCTTCTAGAACGTGCCATCTAGAAGGAGAGTGTTGAGCGCCCAGACGCAAAGGGAGAGAAGGGAAAAGAAAGCAAGGGTGGGCAAAGCAAAGAGAGGAGGTAACAGCAACCAGAAAACTTCTCCCCAAATACTGTTTATTTGTCAGAAGAGTAACCCCATTCATCAACCGCAGCCACGTGTAAACCCCGCCGCGCTTGCCGAAGGAGACGCGGGAGCGCTTCCAAACAGCGCTCTCCAACTAACCCTACAAAAGGGCCCAGAGCCTCTCAGACCCAACACCACAAGCACACAGAGACACAAGCGTCTCCTTCTCACAGGCAGACCCTTGAGTGGGAAAGCCTGGAAAACACCAGCACCGCAAACTGAACTACTTTGCAATTCCCTCCCGATGCTGTCTTCGCCTCGCCGGAAAAGAGAATTAAAGAACCGAAGTCAGCAAGAGCAGAGTGGATTTTAAAGAGCAAATTTTAAAACCTTAAAAAAATTTTTTTAAATAGTTCACAGTTTACAAAGTCCCTTCACAAACAGTTTTTCATTTGATCCGCACGACAGTCACGTGAGCGAGGCAGGACAGAAAGAGGTGCCCCTGTTTCACAGGTGAAGACAGGCAGCGCCGCAGAGCCCCACAGACCTGGCAGAGCTGCGCTGTCTCGAAGGGTGATGGCCCCGAACCTTCTGCATTCAGACCCTCTCCCCTGTCTGCGGCAAGGAGCCTCAAGACACCAGACGAGCCCCGGCTATAAAAGAAATGTCAGATCACACAGAATTCACATCAAGGTACTTGAAAGGGCTCCTGCCTCTCATCCCAGGCTGTCCTTCTTGCTGCTGGCATATCTGCCAAGTGTCACAGCTTCGGCGCCCAAAGCCCTGCCAGAGAGAACGTGCTGCCGGCCTGCGGGGTGCGGGGAGCGACTGTGAAGGGGGCGAACCTGGGCGGTGAGGCGGGGGACGGTGACCGGGGTTCCCAGGGGCAGTGATTAAACAGGGCTTTGTATCCATTCAGGAATGGTCTCCAGGACCTCACTTATTTTGGCTGTCCAAATAAATAAATATCAGAAAGGAGAGCTGAGGTCAGTCTAGAAAATTAGAATTTGCTTGGGAGGAAAAATATGTTCTGGAAAAGATAAACAGTAGCTTGCAGTTTCACTGTTGGAACATTTGTTACAAGGTCCCGGTATTGATCTTTTATCACCCAATTTCCACTGGGAGCCGTGATATATTACCAGGCCGGGAAGCCCTAATGCAGGTGCATGAATCAGGGAAGGCCCTCGACAGGGTCTGCAGTGAGGCGGCATCCATCTGAGGGGCGGCAGGGTGGGAAGAGGGTGTCGCTGGCTGCAAAATTCCAAGGGGAGTTTCGGCTGTGCTGTATGCAGATGCGCATCCAGGCTGGGGAGTGTTATGGGTTTATGAGGAGAGTGATTAAAATTGTATCAAAGAGCCTCTGAAGCTTATGGTTCAAGTTAACTGTATGAAGTAAACAGCCTTTACCGGCCTCCTGGGAGCGTGACAGATAGTCTTTGGGTGTTACGGCAGCATGGTACCGGTGAATGTTCTGGCCATCCCAGACTAATCACCATCTGTGAGCATGCGTCTCTGGGGATCGTCTGGTGGTTGGACAATCATGGTAGTTAGCATTTTTAATCAGCTTCTGTGCAGCACAGATAGAAACCTTATGCTCAAGCCTTTCTTTTTCCTATCCACGTAGAATTACTTACGATGATGATAGCGGCGCAGACAAGGATTTGGGTTGTGCCTCTGCAAGATGCATTTTGTGGTTCTCTCCACTCCCTTTTCCCCAGCCCCCAGCCTGACCGTGAAAATTAGCCAGGCCACTTATGGTCTCTGCTGTTATTGCTTCTCTTTGCCACTAGCAGAAGAGACCTCAGGGGGAGCGGGGGTTGCTTCTGTGTTCAGCGGGACATGCTGTCTCTGGTCAGTTCCTTTCTCCCCTCCTTTCCCCTCTGACTACCCCCTTCATCCCCACCACCCCGGCCCCTGCCCCAATGCACACCTACCATCAGGCTCTGACATCTTTTTTTCCTGTTGTTATTCTGGGGAGACACAACTTGAGGCCTACTGTCAGATGCCCTCTAGACACCAAGGCAGGAGGGAAGGTTGGTGGTACCATCCATAGAAGTAGGCAGGCTTGCAGACAGCTGGATCCTGTGATTGGGGGTTAAAGGAGACGGTATCAGTTACCTTTTGTTACATGACAAACCACCCCAAAACTTAGTGACTATCTTATACGGCTCACAACTCTCTGGGTCAAGTGGGTGATTGTGTTTGTCTGGGCCAGCTCGGTTGATCTCTGCTGGCCTCCCAGTCATCTGTGGTCAGCTGGGGTCGGCTGGTCTAGGAGGCCTCCACCTGTGTCTGGTAATTGACAGACTGCCTGGTTTGAGGGCAGCGGTCCCAGCTGGGCCGGCTCCTCTCTGCTGCTCGTGACTTCTCATCCTTCAGTGGACTAACCCAGGCTTCAAGCCATGCGATTGCAGGGTTCCAAGGAGCAGCAAGAGAGACAGGCCCCAGTGTGCAAGTACTTTTCAGGGTTCTTGATGATGTGCCTCGGACCGGTGCAAGTCACGAGGCCGGTCCAGAGTCAGTGTGAGAAGGGGCACCAAGGGATACCGGGAGGCGTGACCAAGTTGGGCGCCATTTCTTCAACCATCTACCGTAGAGAGGTCAGGTTTCCTTCTCTTCCTGACATTTCTCTACCACCTCTCATGCTGCCTAGAATTTTCCATTACACATTTATTCCTTTAGGTCTTCAAGATGTTTCCGTCTTCAAGAGGTCCCCTATTACAGGAAGATGTAATTCCTCACCCAGGGCCTACCCAGAGCTTAGCTGATAAGCTGAGGGCAAGGTGGATACTTGGCTATCGGACGTCAGAGGAAGAACATGAAAAGGAAAGAGAGAAAGTACCAGAGTGAAAAGGAACTGTTCCCACACTCACATCCAGCTACCTAGTAGAAATCTCTACTCTGCTGTTCCGGGGACACATCAAATGCAAAAAGCCCCAAACTGATCTTATTAACCTCCCCCTCTTCCTACTCCCCAACATGTTTCTTCCAGCCATCTGAAAGCAAATACTGTGCCTGGGCTTGACCCGTGGAGGTGGAGATGAGGGTGAAGGACAGAGGCTTATAGAACAAAACAGGGTAGAAAGGGAGTGAAGAGAGGGAAGGTTATTTCATAATCCCGTGAAGACTTGAGAGTCTAACGTGGTAATTGATTCCGTCCGCATTTAAAACAGTGGCTCCCTTCCTCCTTTTTGGTTTCTTTTCCTTTTGTTCCCAATTCTGAGCGGGCTGTAATTCCCATTCTTGTAGCTGGGGTTGGTCGTGGCAAGAGAAGACCAAAGGGTCAGCCCTCGAGGAGGACAGAAGCCCTGATTCAGCGTCTGCCTCAGTGTCTCACTGTCTTCAGAGAAAACAGCCCAAGTGCTGGAAAAGCCAGAGAGTAACCAGCCCTCGTTGCAGACAGGAGTCCCCTTTAAATCTGCACTCTGCCTCATGGCTGTAGTTGCTGATGAGAGAACCCCGGCTCTGGGCCTCTCCGTCGCCTTCGCTTCTCTCACAAAGGGGGTGTCCCAGGCTGCCCGTAGAATGTTTGCTCCCTTGGCAGAACTGATCTTTTCTATTCAGCTGTTTCTCACATCCTCTCTTCTGGGACTAAGCTCCTGTTTTAATTCTCTGTGATGGGTCAGGCCCTCTTGCCTCAGTGGCGATGCTAAGAGAACAGAAGAAAGCGATCAAATGCAGAATCTCTGCAGATGCAATCTCACAGAAAGAAAGCTGGGTGTGTCCATTGCTCTTCTTCTAGCCTAGACTGGAGCCGAAACTCACATGGAGAGTAGCAGGGAGCTGGGTGGTGATAGCTGCTGCAACCTGCCAGACCAGGACTGGCCTTTGGTCGCAGCTGAGTGTGGGAGTGGTGGGCAAGCTTGGCATCATACAGCAGTGGGCTTCTCAGCTGCGGAAGTGGGGTCACTGGAACCCTGGTTCCGATCTGCTCCGCCTACGTGTTGGTGGCCTTCAGTCTGGAGAACATTGAGTGGCAGTGAACAAAGTGAGACTCTCTTTGTGATGCCAGGGACTGGGAGGCTTGTGGGATGGATATTCTGTAGCACTCAAAGAGATGGCCTACTGAGAGGAAGGTCTCATATCCCCTGTTCCCCTGCCTGCAAGGTGACAAGCTCCCGGTACCCTGCCTTTGGATCATCAGTATTGGACAGGTTTACAGTGTTCAGCAGAGGCTTGGATGAGATGGCTTCATGGTGCCTTTTGTCTGCACCTGTTTAGGAATCCATGTGCCCAAGAGCTGCTTTCTGATGCTGAAAGAGTTGGCACTTTGAGAAAGACCAATGAAGAGATTTCTTTACATTTGAGATTTTTCAGCAAGGCAAATATATGGAAGATGTAATATCTGGAGGTCGCCAGGAATATGACTTTTTATTGCTTTTTAAATAGGAACTCAGGGAACAACATTCTACATTTTGTTATTACCCGTGAGCACCTAGCATGAGCTTATCTAATATTGTAATGGTGATGATTACAATGACAACTGTAATGATGGTGACGCATGCTGACATTTACTGGGCTTACTATGTGCCAGACACAGTTATAAGTACTTCACATGTATTAAACAAACTTAATTCTTATGACAACTTTATAACATAGGTACTATAGTAATCCCCATTACTATAAGTAAATCCCCATTACAGTAATCACCATTTTTATATATGAGTAAACTGAACCACCAAGAGGTAAAGGGAGATAACCAAGGTCACGTGGCTAATCAGTCAGAACTAGGATTTGAGCTGGTTTGACCCCAGAGCCTGTGCTCTTTACTGTGCCTGTATGTAGTCAGTAGAGTCTCACTAAGTGATGCCGTAGAGTCGCTAGGACGGCTTCTGTCTGTGCAAAGGGAAATCTCAGCCTGACCCCGCAGTGATTTCATCATTGCATGGTTTGGTATCAGAGGACCTTACATTTAGATTTAGTATGACTCACAAAGAGGTTATCGGACTCCAGGATTTCACAAGCTAGTAAAAAAAAAAAAAAAAAAAAGTTCTCTTTCTTAATTGTAAGAGGCCTACGTAGAGTTGACCTGCTAACTTTATATATGACCAAGAAGAAATTTTTTACATTCCAAATATCATGTATTGAATACTATCACCATTATCTCATAAAAGAAAAAATATAGTATAGTGGTTAAGGGTTCTGGAGTCAAACAAATTTTGATGATACTGTTGACTAGTGGTCTGTGTGACCTTGGGAAATTTAAGTAACCTCTCTGCCTCAGTTTCCTTATTGTAAAATGGAGATGGTTGTAACAGTACCTACTTATTAGGATTATTGGGAGGAGTAAATGAAAGAATGTATGTAAGGCACTGAGGGCCTGACACAGGGAAGCACTTGATACCTTTTATATCCTTTTTATTATTATTGTTAACACCGCAAAAGCAAGAGATACATTATTTTAGAATAAGGAGCAATCCTTTACGTTGAAACTGAAATTGAAAATTCACCGCACTGCTGTGTTTTTCTCATCTTACTTGGTTCCAGGCCAGGAGTGGTCTGGAAGCCACCGGAAGCCCTAGCGACTTCACTAGTCTGCCTCTGTCCTCCCCCAACAACGTGTGCACAGAGCATGGGCACCGTCCCACCCAGTGAGGAGGCTTGTGAGTGAGACGGTAAAGGGCTGTAGGCAGAGCAGTTTGGTTCCAGGGAAACATGAAGCAAATGGTGTTAGTATGGGAGTTTCCCAAGGTTGAAACTGTCCCAAAGCACAGCCCCGACCCCTCCTCCAGACTCAAGAAGTCATAACTCCTTGTGGCTCCTTTAAAAATAGTTAAGAGCCAAATGGCACCATTAAAAAGAGGCATAACATGAAATTCAGTGCTGGAGAACGCACCTTTGTCCTATTTTAGACGTTCTTAACACATGGGCGTCCATGTAGCCCGACCACGGTAGAGGAGAGCATTCCGTGGCCTTCCTCCTGGCCACTGACAAGCATGCCGGGTGGGTGTGTGGTACACAGAGAACTCCTCTAAGAAACCGAGCTCAGCGATCTGCCTATCCCACTGCTGCTGCTGCATTAGGAGCCAAGGCCCTTTGTGGTAGAAGAATCAAAAGCGACAGCGGGAGGGAAAGTGGTTTTAACTGCAGAGCATTAGATGCACGTCCATCTGTCTAACCCACCAGCCCCCTGGTCCCCAGACCTCCCCATACCACATCCACATCTCCAGGGTCCCAGTTTGAAACCTGAAGAGGAAACCCAGGCTCTGCCCACACTCAGCATTTCACCCCCTCTTTCAGTCATTTATGTGTTTGGCGTTCACACCCAGCCGCCTTGGAGAACAAGGACAAACACTCCGGCTTCGTTATATACTGCCCACCCCACCCACCAGTCCTCAGCAAGAGATTTGCACATAGCAGGTTCTCCATAAATCTGTGAAAAGCAAAATAAAAGCATTTGATCTTAACTGAGATCTGTGCCGCTACACTCATCCACTCGCAAGCACTACGGCATTGGATTTTTGTTGTTGTTGTTGAATCAAAATTTTAGTCTTTCAGAATGAATTCTGTTTTGTTAAAATTATTAACGAACGACAGGCTGTGTTTTTATATACACCCCTGAAATGCATAAAACAATTAGGGAGAAGACGGCTTCCTTTCCTGAGTCGATTTGTGTTCTATGTGTGCAGACTCTATCAAAGGTAAACCATGCTTTTCAATGAAATTAAGATTTTTCCAGCAAGCCACTCTCTCCATTTTATTTAAAGATCCCAGTGACTCAGGCAAGCCGTGCCAGTGTTGCTGTGGTGGGAATGGAGGGTATTAGATCTGAGAAAGCTCAAACTTAGCCCACAAGTAAGAAGTAGCAGATGGTAGGGGAAGCGCCATCCAGCTTTCTGTTCTCAAGAGAGATCCACTGGGACTCAACTGAGAGCCATTTTATCACTTTCAGAGAACCCTAAAGGTTAGAGGAAAGAGGAAGTGAAGGCGGACGCGAAGCTAAAGAGAGAGGAGGTGAAACTGAAGTAAGGGAAGAATGTAAATATTTCAGTAGATTGAGGCAGTGAAGATAGCGGAACAGAATATTTGGCTGAGGACGACCAGGGCTACCCAGGTGCCTGTAGGAACCCTTTACAGCCATGGCATGTGGCCTTTGTTCTTCCAAAGGGATAGATACAACCTCTCCTGGTTAAAGTAGTAATGATGCTTTATGTCTTTTTTTTTTTTTTTTTAATAAATTTATTTTATTTATTTATTTATTTATTTTTGGCTGTGTTGGGTCTTCGTTGCTGCGCACGGGCTTTTTCTAGTTGCAGCGAGCGGGGGCTACTCTTTATGGCGGTGCGTGGGTTTCTCATTGCAGTGGCTTCTCTTGTTGTGGAGCACAGGCTCTAGGTGCACAGGCTTCAGTAGTTGTGGCACACGGGCTTCAGTAGTTGCAGCACGTGGGTTCAGTAGTTGTGGCTCACGGGCTCTAAAGCACAGGCTCAGTAGTTGTGGCGCACGGGCTTCGTTGCTCCGCAGCATGTGGGATATTCCTGGACCAGGGATCGAACCCACGTCCCCTGCATTGGCAGGCAGATTCTTAACCACTGTGCCACCAGGGAAGTCCCTATAGTGTATTTCTGCTTACAGGGTCATGATTAAAGTCAGAAGACAGCTTCTTAGCATATGAATCTCAGGATGCAGGTCAATGGGCTTCAAACACCTTGACATAGCAGGAGGCCTATGGCCTTCTGACACCAGACCTTTCCATTAAGAGGTTCCCTAGTCCCTTCATAGAACGTTCATCCATTCATTCAACAAACATGGATGAGGCACCTACGGAGTGATAGATATCCTACTAGGTTCTGGGTGAACAAGAGGGGGTTAAGAAAAAAGTCCCTGACCCCTTGGAATTTACCACTTAGTGAATTCCACTGGCGTACTTGGTGGTATAGCCACGTGTAGAATAGCAGACCTAGAAGCTGAAAGGTAGAATAGAGTGAGGAGTGAGAGGCTGCAGTGCCTGAGAAACGCCCTCTGGGCCAGCCTCTCTCTGAGGCATCTCTTCCCAGTGCACTGCTTGTAGGAACGTTATCGAAGGAATCCACGCATCACGTAAAGGTGAGCACTCCCTGAGGTTCTGTCCTAGGCTCCTGAGGCTTTGGGTTGGGCTGTCGACTGCTGTTGTCTGTGAGGCACACAGAGTCACAACGGGGCACGGCACGGCAAATTTGTTTGCTTCTTCTGGATGACTCACTTCCCACCATCTTCCGTTTCTCTTTGGTCTCAGCTACCATGTCGCTGTTTGCCAACGGAAAGTTGTTTGGGGCTTTCTGTCAACTTGAAAGACTTCCTTTTCTCCAGCCGGTTTGGTCTCACAGATTTTTGTTGTGAAGCCAGCAGCCAGGCTGTGAACGGCCCTCGGCCGGCCAGCCCTTCTTTCAAAAGCCCTGTCGAACTGGGTCATCAGGGTGTCGGATAGTTCTTATGCAGGTTGTGCTGTGCTGCAACTTTTCATGTATGTTGCCTGTGGAATACTAAACTTGTTTCCAAACTAAATAGTTTCCAATGAGTATTTAATGGAGGTTTTTCGTTTGAAATAGATTGAAAACAAGCCATTTCCTACTCCCATTTCAAACAAATTTTGGTCCAATTATTTTCCTTTTTTTAACATAAAGTTAAATGGACTATTCCGCCCATCCCTGACTGAGCTGAACCATGATTTCTCTTGATTATGCTTTTATGCTGTGAATCGTAAGGCTCTGGAGACATAATGGACGTCTGTGGGAGAGTGGCAGCAATTTTTAAAATGCTGCCAGTGCTTGTCAGCTTTCACTCTGGCGCCTGCTGTGCAGGAAGAAAGCACCCCACCAAAAGGAAAAAACTGCCGACAAAACCAGCCCTGTCCGCCTGTCCCGTGGGGGGCTGGCGCGGGGACGGGCCTCCTCTCTACACGTCTATGTAGGGCCTGCGCCCAGCCACCAGTGAAGCCCAGTTTCCAGCCGTCCAGCCCTCCTCCTCCCCCCGTTTTCCAGCCGTGAGCTTTTTGTGGTGTTGAAGGTTTCTTTTTTCCTTTCCCAGTCTCATTTTTCTTCGTCTCACTTGGACCATGGCCTCAGGGAAAAGGGACTCCTGGCGCCCTGCCTTCGCCTGGCCCTTTACCTCCAGCAGCCTAACAAAATGGAAAATAGAACGCCTCACAGCCCTTCTTCTTGGGCGGTGGGGTTATTTGTTGTTTTGCTTTTTTGGTAGAGGTGGTTGTTGTCATCTTGCATTTGCAAAAGGTCCAAAAAACTCGGGAGAAGAAAGTGCTTCTTGCTACCAGCTTCTGTCTTTGGTCAGGGCAGCTACCCCACTAGCAGGTAAGCAGGGAGTCTGTTGGGCAATGCCTTTTAATGGGAACAGTCTCTTTGCTCTCACCCAGCAGTGCCAAGGATTTAACTAGCCGCACTGAAGAAAAAGAGCCCTTCATGCCAGCTGCCAACCGGGGAAGCACAAAATGCTTTCTTGGATTTTGGAGAAAGCTTTTTATGCCTGCCCGGAAGTCTTTGGTGCAGGAGCTGTCAAGGCTTTGGCTTTGAGGAGAGTGGAAGATGGCCCGCTCTGTTTAATGGCTCCCCCCTTGGGTTTCCACCGATTCACAGTGTTCATTTGGAAGGTGCTCAGTGCTGCTCTCTGCATGCCTTGCTGGGCTCATACCTTCCTGCTAATACCCTGCAGAGACATACCACCGACTTGTTCTGGTGAAGCAGACACATCTCAACTCAAAACACCACTCACCCTCTCCCTGCCCAACTCTGACTGTGGTGCATCTGCCAGCCTCTTCCTGGAACCCTGACTAAGGTGAAGTGTAGAGGTGGCAAGTGACTTTGTCTACCTTTGTACGCGTCTTCAGTATCACCAGGAGGAGGTGATCTGGCCTCTGCCTGAACCTCCTGTGCAGGAAAACTTAGTCCTGAAAAAGCGCCATAAGGATACCTCTCATTCATGTAAAATTTCCACCTCTGTGAAGCGAAATCTGTTTGCTACTTTCCCCCACTGGTTCTGCCCGTCCTGGATCCACAAAGACTAAATTCAGTCTCCTTGGTCTCCATGATCCCTCCAGACACTTGAAAGTAATTCCGTATTCCTAACTAAGTCTTTCTTCTCTAGGCCTCTGCTCAGTCCTGGCCATTCCTCATATTTCTTGGCTTCCCAGTCATTCTAGTTTCTCTTTTCCAGACATCTCTGGCTTGTTAATTCTTAGATCTGGGCTCCCCAGCATGGGGTGAGAGGCTGTCACTGCTTTTGACAGAGACCCATGCTGCTATTTAGTGGTATTGGCTTTTCTGGTGGTTTTACCAGAAATACTCATTTATTCCAAACTTGAGTCTTTCTTCACATATATAACTGTTCAGCATATTTGCTCCACCTATATGTGTGTATTTGTTATTAGTGAACATGTGTGCAAACTACATTTATTCCTAATTAAATGTCATTTAAATGTAGATAAGAAGGAATTCACCCATTCCTGTAGTCTGCTAAGGTATTTTGGATCTGTGTTTTATGATCCAGTATACTACCATTTCCAGCTTCACGTTGTATGAAAATTCAGTTCAGCCACTATGTGCCGGACATTGCGCTCAGCCTGGGGATACAGCAGGAACATGATAGGCATGGTCACCTCCCTCAAAGAGTTTCCTGGGACAGACAGCGCATGAGAAGGGAAATACAGAGGCACATAGGAAAGGTGCCTGACAAATTTGGACTTTTTGGAAAATGTAGTATTTGTGAGTAGGAGTTGGCCAAGGGAAGAGCTTGGGCTGAATGTTCCAGGCAGGAGGAACTGTATACACAGAGTGTGAAAGGGGCAGGAGCATGGTGTCTGCAGCCACTTGTCATCAGATAATGCCCCCGAGCCTCATCTGTTGCTGATACAACTGATAGGGCAAAGGAAATTCCCACTGGAGGCCTTTGTCAGCTCCCTGTGGGGCATATCAAACATTTATGAACTCACCTAATTGCATTTTTGTCCCAACCACATTCCTCCATCCTGACCGCTTGAACTGCGCAGGAAAGCTCATTTATATCTGGCTGAATACAGGTCTGTCCTGTCTACATGATTTTCCAAGTTTATCAATCTCATACCCGATGAAAAATTCTCGTTCTGATGACTTGTTCTTCATAACCCATGTTGGGTTCAACCATTTTCCTCCCTAAGAGTTAACCAGCTGTCATCCTGATGATTTGTTTCATTTGCCAAGTCACTAGTTAAGAGAGTAGGTTAGTGGCAGAGTTGTACCTAGAACCCCAGTGTCCAAACTCCTCATCCAGAGATCTTTCCTTTCCACCATTCTGCCCTCCCTGCAGCCCACCTTTTAACAGCAGACACCACACAGGTCTCTTTCTGAGAGCATCTGCTCAGGCCCTGCCATGCAGTACAGGAGCCAGCAAGCCAGGCAAGCAGTTACCCCATGGAGAATGAGAGGGGACGTGCCCTGCTTCTAAGCACTGCCCCTGGCTGGCTGCGTGGCTTCTACCTCCTCAGAAGGCCTTTAGAGTAAACAGCTTGTGTGATGCTTTACGGTGAACAAAAACACTGCCGTTTATTCTCTCCTTTATGTCTCACACCATCCCTGTGGAGTCAGTGGGGAAATATTTTGGCTCCCATTTCACACAAGGGGCTCAAAGAGCAGAAGAGACTTGGCCCAAATTACACAACTGTACTAAGTAGCCAAGCTCTGGTGCCCAAGCGACTTCAGGTTTCTCTCCTCTCCTTCTTTATATCAAGGATGACATCAGCTCCCCGACCTCTCCCCTCTCCAGAACGCTGGCTGAGTGATTGGATAAGAGAATATAAATAGAAGGAAAGGAAAAAAATAGATTAAGTTCCAAGCACTAAGTTGGCAAGATAACTGACTACTGAGGCCATGCCAAGGACCTTTAGAGCATTTTCCTGACACTCTCTAGCTAAAAAGGAACACGGACAAGTGACACCCAGCAATCCCGAGGCTTAAACCAACTGGCCTGTAGAAACAAGCCCAGTGTGAGCTATTGTAGGCCGGATGACAGGATTGGAATTCAGTACTGTTTCAGAGGTACTTTTAGATCCGAGTCGAGGAGGAGTGTTGTGAAGAGCTCTATAAAAATGGTTTAAAGTAACAAGCCGCAGGGGAGAGGGATGCAGAAGCACAGACCTGAGTCGTCATTCCAACCTCAGCAGGCCCACCACTAATGAACTGGGTTCACTGAGAGCCCCGAGGTGCTAGGCCTAGCAGCACCTTTGGATTGTCCCCACCCTCAGGAACCAGGGGCTTCCTCCTACCGAGGGGTGTGAATTGTCCAGATCCTTTACGTGTGAATTAGAAATGGCGAAGGGAGATGTTTTCATAACAGGTATGGAGTGCCTTGGTAGACCAGTGGCAAAGACCATCCCCGTTTTTCTAGGACTTGCTGAGTGTTTGAAGTCTACTAGAATTCCAGAATTTAGGGCTCCTTGATTCCTTAGCAAGAGCAAAGGGGCAAGTACTCTGTCTTTCAGTCCTTGGTGAATTAGACCTTGAGACTTCATAATTAAAATGGATTTAATAGAGGCAGGGAAGCTGGGATAGCTGCCCCAGTAAGCAGGCATCTTCTGTCAGTGGGAGAGTGTGTCCTTTGTATGTAAACAGCTTCTCCAAAAGGCTCTAAATGAGATTTGGGACTTAAACAAGATTTGGTGTGATTTGCTAATTACCCAAGTTACTATTACCTGATTAACACAGGAATCCTAATAGTCTGTCGCACTGCCTTTCTTCCGGGTGCCAGGAGGCTTGACATCTGTCACCTGTTCACTTGGAGGCATTTTAATTAACCTAAATTATGTATGTCTTTTCTGCTTCATGATTTGGTGCCTGGATTTTGTATTTAAAAGTTAATAACTACCTAAAGGAGGGTTGCTGCCAAAATACCAGGAGCGAAAGCCTGACAGATGTGTTTGTAGCTGAGAATCAGGTGGAGATCTTGGTTTATTCCAAGTAGTTAGAGCAGGAGATGGACACTGAGAAGGGCTTCCTGGTGACCAGCCACGGACATCAAGAATAAACACCCACAAATCTCACTTTGCCTTACCGGCCTTAACAAAGGCTTCTGACCCAGTGGTGATGTAACTGGAAGGGTTGGAACCAGAGAAAATAATTTCTTTCTCAAGATCACACAGGAGGCCAGGCCTACAGTTTGGATTTTAATAGTAGTAGTAGTAGTAATAGTAGTAGTAGTAGTAATAATAATAATAATGGCTTTCCTCTTTGACCACCAGAAGACTGTCATTTCAGAAGTGGGGTGTTGGTGTGATAAAGCCGTCTAGGTTAGAGCCTCAGCAGGTTTCCCTGGAGACCTGAATGGCTTCAGGTGTGCCCGCAGGCTCTGCACAGCGGCTGGTAACAGTTTTCTCCCTCAAATAAAGATGGCTTATTTATCTAGTTCTGAGTTCTGAAGCTTGTCTCTAGACGTGCCGCATACTGAAGGGGCTGAACACCATCTAAGGAGTCTGGGGCCTATGTGCTTGGGTGACCAAGAGTGGGGACCTGGGTCTGCACCCAGACCGGACTGAAAGTCAGAAGGTGGAAATCTAAGGGTTATTCCCTAAGCCAGCATGCCCCGGCCTTGCCTTTGGATGCAAAGAGATTCCTAGGGCTGGGACTGGGGCATGCCCTGAGGACAGAGGACCCTCTGGGGTTTGCTTAGTCCTTGTCTTTGGAGGGAAGTTCCCAGGCTATTCAAGTTTGCTGGGTGTTTGAGAGGAATGAGCTGCTTGAGGCACAAACTGCCCATCCCTGGGAAGTGATTAGTTCCTCCAGGGCACAAGGATACCACTTGGTCAATTACTTCGTCCAAGTGCTCTAAATGGTACCCCAGTGCACTGGGAAAGTTACCCTCCTTCACCTTCCGGGGATGAGCAGATTATTCCTAGAAAATTGTCCGTTCATGTCTGAGCAGGCACAGCCTGCAATGGGGACGACAGAGTCTTTTTTGACCTCCCAAGTTAACCATTATCTTTCTCTTTTTCTGTCTCAGCCAAACCTTTTCTTCTGGAAAGAGACAGTATCTTATGGCTAGAGGATCATTCTTAGAGGATTTGCTTCTGCCTCTCCTCAGCCAGGCATCTCATGAGCTCAGAGCTGTTTGAGTTTCCATTTTTGCATCTCAGCTTAATAGGCAGTTGGGTTCTTCTAAGCCTTAGTATAAGTCATGGGGGCAGTGGGTAGACGTAGAGATGAAACAAGATTGGCCATGAGATGATATTTGTTGAAATTGTAACCTGGGAGTTTACTAGACTCTTCTGTCTACTTGTATATGTGTTCAAAATTTTTCCATAATAAAAAGTTAAGAACAAATAGGGATATCTAGTGCCATTGGCAGTAGTCTGTCTCTCCATGCCAGAGTATAGGTAATGAATGAATGTTACCTGCTTGGAATATCAATTAAAATCAAAATTTACATATGGATCAGAGTTAATTTTTAAAGTTTCAGCATCTTACGTGCTTATTATAAAAAACATTCAAGTTTAACCGGGGAGTGCCACTGTAGATGGCTTGACATCCAGAGCCCTTTTACGTAGGTATTACCCATAAATATGCATGCTTGTGCAGCTTAATTTTATTTTATTATTTTTTGTTTTTAATTCCAGCTTTATTGAAGTATAATTGAAAAATAAAACTGTAAGATATTTAAAGTGTGCATCATGGTGACTTGAAATTTACATGTACGTTGTGAAAGGACCTAGTTAACTAATACATTCATTACCTTATGTATGTATGTACGTAGTATGTACATATGTATTTATTTATTTTTGGTAAGAGCATTTAAATGCTACTCTCTCAACACATTTCTTGTTCGGCCATGAGAAAGAAAGAAAGAAATGCTGCCATTTGGGACATGGATAAACCTTGAGGGCACTTCACTAAGTGAAATAAGCCAGACAGAGAAAGACAAATACTGTATGATATCACTTGTATGTGGAATCATTTTTTAAGAAAAAGTCCAACTCAGAAATAGCAGAAAAGTAGTTGCCAGGGACTGCGGCTGGGGGGTGAAAGTAATAGGAGAAGTTGGTAAAAAGGTACACCTTTCAGCTATAAGATGAATAAGGTTAAACATGGTGACTATAGTTGGGAAGGCTTCATTTTATATTTCCTTTTACTTTGTTGTTTTCTATTTTGATTTCTTTTCAATTTAGATTATATTACACATACTATTCATCAACTTTTTAACAGCTTTGTTCAAATATAATTTATATGCCAGAAATTCACCTATACTAAGCATACAGTTAAATTACTTTTAGTAAATGTATGGGGTTACATAACCACAATTCAGTTTTAGAACATTTTCATCACACCAGTAAAATCCCTCCTGCCCATTTGCAGTCAATCCCCATGATCACCCTCAGTCCAAGGCAACCATTAATCTACTTTGTGTCTCTATAGATTTGCTTTTTCTGAACATTTTGTAAAAATGGAATCATACAATATGTAATCTTTTGCATCAGGCTTCTTTTACTTAGCATAATGTTTTGAGGTACATCTATATTGTAGCATGTATTAGTAGTTTATTCCCCTTGATTGCTGAATAGTATTCCACTGAAAGGATATACCATATTTTATCTACTCATTCACCAGTTAATGAACATTTGTTTCTATTTTTGGCTATTATTAATAATGCTGCCATAACATTCACATACAAATCTTTGAATGGGTATATGTTTTCATTTCTCCTGCTAGATACGTACGAATGAATTGCTGGATCATACAGTAAATTTCTATTCAGTTTTTTTTAAGATACTGCCAAACTGTTTTTCCAAAGTGACTGTACCATTTTAATTTCCCCCAGTAATGTATGAAGGTTCTGATTTCTCCACATTCTCACCAACATTTGTTATTGCCTGTCTTTATGATTATAGCTATCCTTGTGGATGTGAAGTGGTATCTCATTGTGGTTTTAATTTGCATTTCCCTAATGACTAATGATGATGAGCATCTTTTCATGTGTTATTAGCCATTTGTATATCTTTTCTGATGAAATACTACTCAAATCTTTTGCCCATTTTTCAAATTGTGTTGTTTGTCTTCTTATAATTGACTTTCAAGAGTTCTTTATATATTCTTTTTGTAAGTCCTTTATCCAATATGTGATTTGCAAATATTTTCTCCCAGTCAGTGGCTTGGCTTTTCGTATTCATAATGGTGTCTTTTGAAGTACAAAGTTTTTAATTTTGATGAAGTCCAATTTATCCTTTTTTTTCTTTTATAGATTATACTTTTGTTGTTGTACCTAAGAATGCTTTGCCTAATACAAGGTCACAGAGACTTTCTTGTATATTTTCTTCTGAAAGTTTTATAAATTTAGCTCTTACATTTAAATCTTTGTGATCCAGTTGATTTTTGTGTATTATGTGAAGAGTCTAAATTAACCTTCTTGCATGTGGATATGCAGTTGTCCCAGAACCCTTTCCCATTTGAATGCCCTGGCACTTTTGTCAAGTCAATTGACCATAAATATAAAGGTTTATTTCCAGACTCTGATTCCTATACCTTTGATCTATACATCTATCCTCTGTCAGTACCAGACTATCTTGATTACTATGTCTTTGTGTAGGATGTTTTGAAATTGGGAACTATGAGTTCTCCAACTTTCTTCTTCTTTTTTTTAAGATTGTTTTGGCTCTTTTGGCTCCTTTTCATTTCCATATAAATTTTAGGATCATCTTGTCAATTTCTACCAAAAAAAAAAAAAAAAGTCTGGTGGGACTTTGATATGGATTGCATTTCATCTACAGATCAATTTGGGCAGAATTGCCATCTTAACAATATTAAGTCTTCCAAGCCATGGATATGGAATGTCTTCCCATTTATTTAGATCTTCTTTAAATTCTGTCAAAACTGTTTTGTATTTTTCAGTGTACAAGTCCTATACTTCTTTTATTAAATTTATTCCTAAGCATTCACATCTTTTGGTGGTATTGTGAGAGGGATTTTTTTAAATTTCTTTTTTAATTGTTCATTGATACTATATTAGAAATATGATTGAGTTTCATATATTGATCTTATATCCTGGGATTTTGCCCAATTCGTTTATTAGTTCTAATAACAATAAACTAATAGTTGTTTTGTGGATTCCCTTGGATTTTCTATGTACAGGATCAGGCCATCTGGGAATAACTCCATTTTGGCATCCTCCTTTCCCACATAGATGCCTTTTATTTCCTTTCCTTGCCTGATACAGAGTTTTAGAGACTAAAA
The DNA here is from genome assembly GCF_949987535.1 of Balaenoptera acutorostrata. Classification (NCBI taxonomy): domain Eukaryota; kingdom Metazoa; phylum Chordata; class Mammalia; order Artiodactyla; family Balaenopteridae; genus Balaenoptera; species Balaenoptera acutorostrata. The sequence continues at coordinate 13,083,854 of NC_080078.1, forward strand.
CTAACCTAATTCCTGGCAAATCTCCATGGTTTTACTGATAATATAGACAAGGGGACATAGCCAACTTTCAAGATTTCACATGAGCCTCATAGAGGCAGAGGAAAGAATTGGTCACTGCTGCAGCAGAGTCGTAAAAATGCCACTTTGCACAGACTTGTGGTTTCATGATTTCCCTCTTAGTGGGTGGTTCTTTCAGCAGCCTGACCAGAGCAGACATGAAAACCCCTGAAACAAACATGAAAGAGACCTGAGTAGGCAAAGATAGGTGCCACACATTCTCCAAGCTCATTTATATAACCCACTGGAAAATCTCTGATCTACACAGAACCTCATCTCCAAGCCTACATGTTGTTTTAACAAGCCTGGGTATTTGGCTTTGTAGGATTTTTTGTTTGTTTGTTTCGGTTTGGTATGGGTTTTTTTGTAGCTATGCTTTAGGAAGAGTGTTGGAGAAGAGACAACCAAGAGTTGAACTCAAAGGACACCAAAAAATGAAAGGATGATCGCTAACAGTGAGGGAAGAAATTGAAAAAGCATTAAACATTCCATATATATTTCCTGGACACCTCCTAGTGCAAACCTTGTGCTCAAGAACTTAAAATCACCACTGGCAAGCCAAATGGAGGCAACTCTCCAGTCTTGGGCTGTGAGGGCATCAGCCAAGCAAGCCAAAACTCCAAATGCCCCATCCGTTTCTTCTGTGGCTGATGAATCAGACTCAAGTGCAATACTTTATAATTTTCCCTATGAAATTCTAGTTTGTTAGACAACCCATTGTTCTAGTCTTTCAAGATCTCTTTGGATTCTGATTCTGGGTTTTGAGCTGAAGACCAATAACTAAGCTGAGCAGTTATTTCTCACAGAGATAACCTTGTGTCCTCACAAAAGTTAAATCCCATTCACTTTAGAGTGAACACATTAGCTCCCGTAGCTTCTTAAAAAGATCCTTATCAAGGAATATTAGAAAAAGAGACACAATAACAAAATAAAAACCCACCATCTAGCCAGGTTTCTCAGTGTTGGAGTGGTAATTTATAGGTAAACAAGGAAGGAGGCTAGACTGATCCGCGTGGGAATGGATCCGTTGGAGACATCAGTATGAGCTCATATTTAGCCTAATGTAGATACAGATGGTTGCATATAGAACTATTTATAGATCTGTGAATATACACAAGTTAGCATACACACATACATTTCTGTACCCTGTCAGCAGAAAAGGCCTAAAAGAACGGACACCCCAGAAGCAACAAGCAAACATTCATCCAGATCTTAGTTTCTAATACCATTCTCCAATAAGAGGAAAAATAGATTCTAAGGGAAATAGCTAACTCTAGGATTAGAGCAGGAGATATACAAGATGAGCCTGGAGAGCTTTAGAGTGCCAGAAAGTAAGAAAGTGCTAAAAAAGAAAAAAATTAATGGAGATATGTCAAAGGATCACAGGAGCCAACTGAAAGAGTTCCTAATGGCTAAACCTGGAGCAATTTGAGCAAAACAACAAATAAAGTAACATTGCATTATAACCCACAGTGTAAATACCCATGATTCCATATATAAATAAATTAATAAATGGAGAAGAAGAGATAAACCTCCCATGCAGAAGAATTCCAAGTAATATATGTAGAAACTCTACCCTTAAGAATGGGGAGCCTAACTCCCCTCTCCTTAGGTGTGGGCTGTGTGTAGTGACTTCCTTCCAGAGAATACAGTATGAAGGGGCAGGGGGTGCTCTAAAGTGGGGACAGCTGACAAACACGACTTCAGCCTGATGATCAAGGACAACCTCAACAGTCATAAACCATGCTGACAGAATACCCTCTTGATATTATGTGATGAAAATGACATTTTACCTCTGTTATCTTCCTCCCCCAAATGCTTAAATTCAGTCTTATTATAAGAAAAAAAATCAAACATTCCAATAGTGGAGCAGCCTACAAAATCCTGAAAAATGTCAAGGTCATAAAAATCAAGGAAATTCAGACAAACTGCCTCAGCTAAGAGGAACCCAAGGAGACATGGCAACTACATGTAGGAGACATGGCAACTACATGTAATGTGGTATCATGAATAGGATCCTGGAACAGGAAAAGGATATTATATAAAGACTAAGGAAATCTGAATAAATAAAGTATAGACTTCAGTTGATAATAATATATCAATTTTGGTTCATTACGTGTAACAAATATTCCATACTAATGTAAGATGTTAATAGGGGAAACTGGGTGTGGGTTATATGGGAATACTCTGTACTACCTTCTCAATTTCTATGTAAATCTAAAATTGTTCTAAAAAATAAAGTCTATTTCAAAGAAAAGCCAACATTACCACCAAATTTGAAAAACCTTAAAGGGTTAGCATCAAGTATCTAGAAAATATATTTGTGAGAAAACCTTAGTCCTTTATGATGATGGATAAGTGAAGCATTGCTGAATTATCTCTGCCTCTCTGAGCAAGTTAATGTTTCTAAGAAAAGAGAAGGAAGGGGAGTAAGGGAAAGAAAATGTGTGTGTGTGTGTGTGTGTGTGTGTGTCTTTGTGTATCTTTGTGTGTTTAAACGAGGAAAAAGTGAATTCTAAATTGTTAAAACCTTGGATTGGAACTTAATCTAATTTATAAGCAGTTCCAGTAGAGATGGGTGAGGATTTTTTGTTGTTGTTGTTAAAGAGAAAAACTAGTTTCAAGCATTATTAAGCCTTTTCTTCCCCTCCCAGAAGCTAAGAAAACCATCTGTGAGAACCTGTTTGCATGTTTGTTTTCTACAATAAAATGCAAAATACTTCTTCCTGTTAGCGGATTATACCATATGTCTCTCCTTGTAACAAAATCAGCATGTTTATTAATGAACCCAATCAGAGGCAAAGATTTAGAAAGATTTAAGGAACCGAATTTTCCATTCAATATTTCAGCAAAAGAAACTTCTGGTTAGACATCGTTGTTGTGCTTGGAAAAGAAAAGCTTTGTTTTTGCTTTGGAATCAACTTACTTGGCAGGGGACAGAGAGCAGGAGGAGAGCCCTCTGAAAATGTTCTTGTAAAAAGTCTGCGTTTAAGAATGGCCCTTTCTGCCTGATGATTCCCCTGCTGATTTATCCACAGTTTATATGTGATTAATATTTAATTTGATCAGTTTCATTTTTCCAGACAGACTAATTAAAGTGCTTCATGGCCCAAATCCTCCATATCTGAAAGTTGTGGCAGGCCTGTGGGCTTCCTAGAGTGACAGGAAGCAAATGAGGTAGTTTCAGCCATATTAGCAAAGCAGCCCATGGTACCCATCGCGGAAATGTCTGAGCGTTCCAGTGCAAACCCTCCCTGGAAGCCCTATTGACCATCTGAATAACCAAGTGGATTGGTGGCACTAGGTATGGGACAGTCCATCGCAAAGAAAGAAGTCAGACCCAGCACCCACAAGACTGTAGTTCAGGGGCTTCCCTGGTGGCGCAGTGGTTGAGAATCCTCCTGCCAATGCAGGGGACCTGGGTTCGATCCCTGGTCCGGGAAGATCCCACATGCCGCGGAGCAACTAAGCCTGTGTGCCACAACTACTGAGCCTGTGCGCGGAGCCCGCGAGCCACAACTACTGAGCCCGCATGCTGTGACTACTGAAGCCCACACGCCTAGAGCCTGTGCTCCACAACAAGAGAAGCCACTGCAATGAGAAGCCCACGCAACGCAACGAAGAGTAGCCCCCGCTCACCACAACTAGAGAAGGCCCATGCACAGCAACAAAGACCCAACACAGCCAAAAATAAAATAAATAAAATAAATAAACTTATTTAAAAAGACTGCAGTTCAAGTGCTGGTGCTGTCATGAGCCAGGCAAATGACTTCCTCTCTCTAGGCTCCAGTTTGCTCATCTGATAAATAAGGATTTCAGCTCTGTCATCCTTTTATTTCTGACCTTGTGGAAGAGTGGACTTGCCAGGAGAGACCATAAGCAGTGGAAGTCTTGAAAGCCAGACTCTGGGGAGATTTTAGGGTAGATGCTCTGTCCTACCCTAGATTTTAGGGTAGATGCTCTGTTCTTCTTTCTACTTGCTGGTGTAGACAGAGCCCTGGAAACTTAGTTCTCATGTCACTGTATTATTTTTCATGTGCTATGGCTTCTTAGAAATCTTATAAGAAAATAAAACACATTACCAGGGTACGACTTCAAGGAGAAAAAAATGATTGATGAGCCCTTGGAAGGGCAAGGGCAGGCCATGGAGCCAACGTGAGGCTGGGCCAGAATAACCCCTTTACCTTCTTCACAGGGTCTGTTGGTAGCATTTTTGTGTTGTGGTCATGATACATATAGATCTCAACAAGGCAGCTAATTACCAAAGGTCAACTCTATCCTTGTAGGCAATACGAAAAAAATATCTCCTTGTTCTAATGAGCAAGTGAGAGCAGCAAGGAGGTTTGGGCGCCTTTGGTAACTATAGAAAGAACCATTTTAAAATTTGGGGACATGGGCAGGTAGAGCTAAATATTTGCAAGCTGTTGATTTTTGAAAAGGACTTGTAAGGTTGCACTGGGAATCCTCGTGCGAAAGTCTTTTGATTGTTCAACTATCTTACCTCTGGGATGGACACTTATCAACAGCCCCCAACCTGACTAAGTCCTCAGACACCCCGCCATCCAAAGAAAAACACCTGCACACCAACGAACCGCATGCCCTCCAGGAGTGCTCTTCAGCCCTCGGATACTCTGGCTTCCCCTCAGATCTCTCTTATCTCTGTGGCTTTCTCTTCTCAGAGCAGCTGGCCTGGAGGCAAAGGATAAGATGCTTAGCAACAAAGTCTGCTGTGCTGTGTGGCCAGGCCAGAGGGAAGTCAGGGGCTACAGAAGCTGAGAAGCTGCCCAGGGACCAGGATGAGGCTGTGTGGCTGATGAGGACAGCTTGCTCACCCACTGAAGGTCCGAATGCCGAGTTCCCAAGTGACTGCCAAGGGGCACCCAGAGGGACAGTGGTTCGCCGCCATGTTGAATAGCGACCTCGGGCGAGGAGAGCGCTGAGGAACCCGAGGTGGTTCCTTTGAGCCTGTGTTGATTGGCTTTGCTCTAGTCCACCATTACGGAAGGTTTAGTTCAATCCAGCAAACAGTCACTGGGTTCCTGTTCTTGCCAGGTACCAGAGCTAGATGCTGTGGATGCAGAGGTGGATAAAGTATGTCCCTTATCTGATGGACAGACAAAGATGAACAAATAAGCACCATTCATTATGACAGATACTAGATTATCTGGAAAGAACAACAGAGACAGACACCTCTGGATTGTTGAAAGTGTGTGGTTAGACAACCACTAATCCATCTCCCCTAATCACACACCATTCAAAACCAAGACCCTGCTGCAGGAAGCATTCCTTTGAGTTCATTAGAGCAGCGTTAATTCTGCTAAGGAATGTGAAAAGGAAAGGTGTAACCTGAAAAAAATTATTCCATGAACAAATAAGTTTGGGAAATAGCGGGTTAAATGAAGTTAGACATGTTGCTTTCCTTGGCAGGTGGTTTTTAACTGCAGAACTTCTCAGAGCCTTGAGTGTACTCAGCGTAATTTGTGTGTATCCTAGAGGAGGACTGGTTTTGAGGGTTTTGACTTGAGAGCCTTTTCCCACAGAGTGTCTCCTTGGACCTGGGACCCTCGTGTCCTTGGCCCCAGCACAGTGTCCTGTCGGGAGCTAAGAATTTGAGGAGTGGGATTCCAGTCCTGGCCCTCTCGCTATGGCTGTAATTGCATGGCCTTGGGAAATCTTCTAACCCTCTCTGATCCCATTTCCTCATCTAGAAAGTGTGGTAGTGACATCAGCCTGTCTTACAGGATTGTTATGAAATGTTTTATGTAAAAGCAGTTTGTACCAATAAGGACCAAGATTATAATTGCTGCATAGTGACAATAATGGTTATGACAAAGCCCTCCAGGCCTTAATTCCTTGTCTGCTCTGAGGCTTGTCACCTCTCCCCCTTTCCAGAGATTTCCCTTTCCTTATATTCTTTACTCACCTCTCTGGGCTACTTCTTTTTTTGTTGTTTTAAATTTATTTATTTATCGATTTTTGGCTGAGTTGGGTCCTCGTTGCTGTGTGCGGGGGCTACTCTTCGTTGCGGCGCGCGGGCTTCTGATTGCGGTGGCTTCTCTTGTCGCGGAGCATGGGCTCTAGGCGCGCAGGCTTCAGTAGTTGCAGCACATGGGCTCAGTAGTTGTGGCACATGGGCTCTAGAACACAGGCTCAGTAGTTGTGGCACACAGGCTTAGCTGCTCCGCGGCATGTGGGATCTTCCCGGACCAGGGATTGAACCTGTGTTCCCTGCATTGGCAGGCAGATTCCTAACCACTGCGCCACCAGGGAAGTCCCTGGGCTACTTCTTGTAACCATCCCTTACATTAAACCCCAGGGGCTTCTGGTTTTGAATCCTTTCTTTTACGCTGGACCATTTTCTCTCAGGCTTTCCATTGTCAGCATTCCCTGTATATTGATGGGCACCCATGTTTCTGTCTCTAGTGTTACCTTCTCTCCTAAGCTCTGCATCCAGACTGCCAGCTTCTCACCAGGTATCTCTGTGTGATTGCCTCCAAGTCCACACTACTCCCTCTCACTGTTTACTGTTCCCCATATGCCGTGCTTCTTCGTAACCAAGTGTCATCTTAAGTGCTACTGGGGAACTCCTGCCCGTCTTTCAAAACCCAACTTAACTGTCTCTTCTTTGCGTGCTTCCTCCTCTGTGCTCCCAGAGGACTTCGTACCTACAACTGACACATCACTGCTCACACTGGCATTGTGGTTATTGGTGTGGGTTTTGTGAAGTCAAGGACTGTACCTTGTTCGTGTTTAAATCCTCATCCTTGAGCAGAGCGCAGGGCACATGGTAAGTCTCTTAAGCTGGATGCCTGCACCTCATTCTAGTCATGCCTGTGCAGCAGAGGGGGGTTTCATCTTTAATGCCACATGGGGCCTTAACACCAGAGGCCTGAACCTGCTGGGGGACAGTTTTGTTCTTTTCCCCGCTGGCTAGGGCTTGCAGGCACCCGGAAGCAGAAGCCCCACAGAGGGTCCAGAGGAGGCCACAGGTGCCGCGGGCTGCAGCTGCCCCTTGGCTCTGAGCCCACCAGTGGTCCCAGCTCGCAGCCCTCGGCTGTGGCGGTGAGCAGGAGGCCACCCTCTCCTCCCCAGCTCGGCCAAGTCATGTTGATATTCTGGCGGCATAGCCGGGCTTGTTATTGAGCACATGCTTTGCAGATTAGCCTGTTTGTATAGCCAATCGAACATGTGCTCCATTAAAAATTAAAGCATCCTGTTTTAAGGATGGAGCAGGAGACATCAGCTGCCACTGTGTAGCAGGCATGCAAAGCCCCAGAGCCCATTACCATAGGTTACAGCAAATGTTAATCAGTGCCAGCGCAGTTAAATAATGCAGTTTGTGCAGATGGCAGCTACTACATCTCCTCACAGATGTGTCCTCCGGTCCCGGAGGTTGCTGTATCACAGGAGTTGTCGGGAGCAGTCAGATCGGATGCTGACTGTCAATATCACCTTTTGTGTTTGTGCACGTCCACCAGCCAGCCAAGGGGCCATGATCAGGATGACTCCAGGCCCCACTTCCAGAAGCCGGAGCAGAGAGTTTGCATGTGGCTCATAGGAAAGCAGGAGTATTTTGCCAAGTAGCCAAGAGGACCCAAAGTAAACAGCTGCAATCTGTTCCATGAACCGAACCCAGTTGCACCCTGGGAGCGGCGTCCAAGCCAGGCGGGGTGGGGGGAGGCTTTCTACCTTCACTCTTTACGGCTCTCTGCTTGCGGGCAGGCGAGGATTGATGTGTGTTCTTCCCTGGCTGGCACAAGTGTGGGGACACCTCACTGTATCAGAAGCTGGAGTTCCTACAGCTCCCACTGTGCACACAGGGCCTGATTCTGAGCAGCGACGTGTTGTTCCTGAGGCCCAGGCACTTGGGTCTCTGGTCCAGGTGTCCCTACCCTTGGCCCCTGAACAGACCCTCTATGTAAAATTGAGGAGCAAATCGCCATTTGTGCTGCCGGCACTAAGAAGCAACTGATCATAGAAGGAAAAGATCAAACTTACCACTGGGCCAGTTCTTCACTCTACTAGTAGTTCTTTACTAGCAGCTACAGGGGGACCCTTCGGTGAAAAGACTGACACCTGCCGACATTCACCCATCAACCCCTGGGAGCATTTCCTCCAGTCACCGTCAGTGGCAGGTACAATTACGGAGCCCCGTGATGGAAACCTCTGTCACCAAGAGAAGGTGAAAATAAGCTCAAGGTAATCAAGTATGGGACATCTTAACACGGAGAAGCAGAGAAGATTTCAATTGGTATAGTTAAGTGTTTTACTTAAAGGTGTACCTTCAGCTTTCTGAAGAATGCACTGCTATAGTACAACCCCTTCCTGAATATTATCGAATGTGTGAGGTGATAATGTAGCCATGAGAAAAACAGTAAAAAAGTTTATTCATCCTGTTTTCTTTCTGGATTGCTCAACTCTGCTGCATTCCTGGGCGTAGCACGTTGCCTGTTGTGATGTAGTGCATTGCTGTATATCAGTGCACTTGTAGAAACAAGGCTCGGGAACAAAGGTTTCTAGATTTCTTTCTCTTCCCCTTCTTCTCCCTGGGTATAGATATGTTGTTCCTCCTTCATCTTAAAAAATGCTGCTTTGAAAGCCATCCATCAGGTTCTATCACTTCTACCCTTTCTTATCTACCACCCCTCTCCCAGTTTGTTGAAGTTTTTAGCATTTTAGCGGACAGCTCTTTCCACTACGACTCAGAATTCACGTGGGCAGCCTGTCGGAGCCTCAGGGCTCTCGATTCCTGACCTCCTTGCCTCCATTGGTCTTCCTTCCATCCACCTAAGCCACCCATCCCCATTGCCACGCCCACCGTCTTGTCACTGCCAATAGCAGTACCAATTTTAGAGTTGTGATTTCCAAATCATCAGAAGCAAAGAGATCAAGGATCGGGGAGTCCAGGACGCTCAGACCCTCTGGTGTCCCCTCCTTGCCGTGTTCTGACACCTTCCCGTGGCTGCTTCATCCCCTGCCTCCTTCATCCCCTCCACTCGCTCGGTCACGCTGGCCTTTGGTCTGTCCTTCCAACAAACTGGGCTAGTTCGCACCTCAGAGGTTTGTTCTCTGTCCCCTCAGAGGGTCGCTTGGCCCGTTTCTTCATTTCTTTGGGGTCTCTTTATTCAAATGCCATCTCCTGAGAGAGGCGTTCCCTGTCTTCTCCACCAAAACAGCAGTGCCCTGCACACCCCAGGTCACCCTCTCCTAATCCTGCTTTGTGATTCTTCATAGCACTCAGCCAACAATTACACACACACAAACACACACACACACACACACACACACACACACACTGCCTCCCTCCTCCATTGCAATGTTAATGCCTGACAACAGGGATTTTGTGTTTGTTTACCACTATACCCCATGTGCCTTTAATGGTCTTTCATTGCAGAATTAATTAATTGAATGGTTGAAGGAAAGAAGAATAAATTTGGGCTGGAAGCAAATTTTGGCAGTTAGGGTTTACGAAGATAGGGTCATTTATAAAGCTTTCTAGTAAACCGTATCAAAAACGTATTTTTTCAAATAGTAACCCTTTATAAATGAGCAAATTTCAGTTCCAAGAATTTGGGAAAGCAGAAGAATTCATTTTCCTAATATTTTGGGAAACCAGGGACAGAATATTTCAAGCTGTGAGACTCCTAGTGCTGGCCTTAAAAGTTCTCCCCATCCCTTGGGGCTTCCCTGGTGGCGCAGTGGTTGAGAATCTGCCTGCTAATGCAGGGGACACGGGTTCGAGCCCTGGTCTGGGAAGATCCCACATGCCACGGAGCAGCTGGGCCCGTGAGCCACAACTACTGAGCCTGCGCGTCTGGAGCCTGGGCCCCGCAACGGGAGGGGCCGCGATAGTGAGAGGCCCGCGCACCGCGATGAAGAGCGGTCCCTGCACCGCGATGAAGAGTGGCCCCCACTTGCCGTAACTAGAGAAAGCCCTCGCACGAACTGAAGACCCAACACAGCCAAAAATAAAGAAATAAATAAATAAAGTAGCTATAAAAGACCTTTTAAAAAAAAAAAAAATTCTCCCCATCCCTATATTACTTCACTGGCAGGTTCCTTCCTCTTTTGTTTTTCTCAAAACCCTTTATTTTTTTAACTTCTAATGTTGTCCTATTATTGAGGATAAAAACAAGGTTGTATAGTACCATTTCAGGCAAATACAGTTCATGTTTTTAGTGTATTTGTTTACATACTTGAAAGAAGCAGAATCAAATAGAAGCAGAATGGGATAAAGGATTGAAAGTGTGGCTTAAAGTTCCACCCTCTCTGAAGTGCTTTGGGCATTTCATGCTCTTCACTTTTTAGGATATAAGCATATGGTCCCTTTTACTTTAGACAAGTCAGACTCTAGAAAGTTTTAAAAATTTTTGTCTGTGAGCAAAAGTGAGATAAAATGGTCCTTCTCCACTGCCACTGTTTGGAAGAAAAGTTCCAAACCAGGGGGAGACTGTCATTGCCATATAATAATTCAAGCTTCCTTTAGTCTTTACTCTCCCTTTCTAAATCTTAGCATATAAGATTATAGGTTCCTTCTCCATTTTCCAGTTGGCCTCTTTCTTGCTTTACCTTGTTTTAAAGAAGAGCTTGATTACTCACTTGAACCCGCCCATCAGCAAGGCCCTTGCTCTAAAGATTGTATATGCTTTTGTGCCAGTTAAGATACTTTTGGCTACAAGTAACAGAAGGCCTAGCCAAAAGTGGCCGTAAAAAGGGGACACTCAGTTAGTTATCTCACAAAATAAATGTCCAAAGGTAGCCAGATGAGTGTGGGACCAGCTTCTCTGAGGGTTTCTTTTTTTTTTTTTTAAAGGGAACGCTATTTATTTATTTATTTATTTTGGCTGTGTTGGGCCTTCGTTTCTGTGCGAGGGTTTTCTCTAGTTGCGGCGAGCGGGGGCCACTCTTCATTGCGATGCGCGGGCCTCTCACTGTCGCGGCCTCTCTTGTTGCAGAGCACAAGCTCCAGACGCGCAGGCTCAGTAGTTGTGGCTCACGGGCCTAATTTCTCCGCAGCATGTGGGATCTTCCCAGAGCAGGGCTTGAACCCGTGTCTCCTGCATTGGCAGGCAGATTCTCAACCACTGCGCCACCAGGGAAGCCCTCTCTGAGGGTGTCTTGGCTTCACCTTAGGTAGATAAGATAGCTACCATAGCTACAAGAATTGTGTCCCCACTCCATACACCTAAGGAAGGAAGGAAGGAAGAGGACAGACCTACTCCTTCATTTTATGTTTCTTTGTATTAGGAGGGAAAAAGTCCTTTCCAGAGGTCCTGCAGCTGACGTCCCCATACCTCTCATTAATGACTGGGCTAGAACTATGTCATGTGTCTACTGAAACCAGCCACTAGCAAACACAGATTAGCTTAGACCCTAGATCATCTCCTGGGCTGGGCCCGTGGCTGTCTGATACGTGAACAAAGTTGTTTTTTCTAATGACAGAGACCGGGGCGTAAGCTGCTGGGCAGACAACCAACTCTGCCATAGACTGTCTTCTACGGCAGTACAGCCCATCACGTCTACTAGGAAAAAACTCACTCCAAGTGGAGTAGAAGATTAGCCTGGGGTCTGTTGTGATAGGCTAGGATAGTATAAACCAGGATCATTTAGAAGTGATCTTGGAATACTTGCTTATTTATATCACCACTGTTCATTTACATACCCCGAAGACAGCACTTACCACACAGCACCATGATTGTGTGTCTGTGCATCTCAAGGGGGCTCTGATTTCTTCTTTGTGTCCAGAGCACCCAGGACATGGCCCAGAACTTAATACAGGTAGAGGTTCTCTCTCAGTGTTTGCTGAATGAATGACCAAACGAATGAATGAACAGACAAATAAGCAAATAATGAGTAAGATATTCTTTTTAAAAATTTTTTTTATTGAAGTATAGTTGATTTACAATGTTGTGTTAGTTTCAGGTGTATAGCAAAGCGACTAAGTTATTATATACATTATATATATTATATGTATTCAGAATATATATGTATTCTTTTTCAGATTCTTTTCCATTATAGGTTATTATACTGAATATAGTTCCCTGTGCTATACAGTAGGTCCTTCCTTATTGTTTATCTATTTTATGTATGGTAATATGTATCTGTTAATCCCCAACTCCTAATTTATCCCTCCCCATCCCTTTTCCCTTTGGTAACCATAAGATTGTTTTCTGTGTCTGTGAGTCTGTTTCTGTTTTGTAAATAAGTTCATTTGTATCATTTTTTTAGATTCCACAATAGGCGATATCATATGATATTTGTCATTCTCTGTCCAACTTACTTCATTTTAGAATAATAATCTCTAGGTCCATGAATAAGATATTCTTGAAGCCGTGTCTTATGAAGAACAGTTAAGATAATTACAAATGTTTAGCTGGAGAATAAATGAATGAACAAACAAATGAATAAGCAAATGGTGACTAAAATGTTTTTGAAGCCATGTCCTATGAACTGTTAAAATGACTATAAGTATTTACCTGGAGACGAGAAGATCTGAGGAAGACAATGACTCTCTGAAATGCTGTACCTAAAATCCTTTCAAGTGAAAAAGAGATTAGAATCACCTTGTGGGATATCTAAGGACAGAGCTGGGAAAAATGAGTGGAAACTACAAGGAGACAGAAAGCTCTTTCTTGCATTGAGCTAAAATCTAAAAGTAGAGCTATGTAAACATGGAATTAACTACCTTAGGAAAGAGTGAGCTTGCCATCACCAAGCACTAGCCACTTGACAGGATATTGTAAGGGGAGGGAAGTTCCATTTATCACTGGAGATTGGACCGAAGGATGCTTATTCTCTGATGTAACCCAGCAGTGATGGGATTCTCTGAAATTTTAAGAAACTAAACGCTTACCTCTAAATGTTAAACTGAAGGAAGTACAGTAGTTTTTTCCAAAGTAGCAAGAGATTTTATGATGCTCTGAAACACCTGTGAGTAATCCCACCTGTATTTATTATTCCCAATTACATCTGCTGTTCTCTTGAGCTCAATTTTTGATGGAAGGATTTCTTTGAAAAGAAAAAGTTGTTAGATCTCATTGGTTTTGTCTGTCTTAATGGGATCTGCTTCTCACGTCAGGATATTATCTTGTTTGCAGATTATGAAAGTTCACCTTGTGTACTCTTCATGTCTTTGGGTAGAGAAGAAGAGAAATGCTCAGCTTCTGAGGGGTGGGGAATTGGGGTTGCATCCTCATGTATCTCTCACATGGGCTGTCTCACTGTCCAACCACAGAACTGAAAGTCTGAGCAAAGAGATGGAAATTGAGAAACTGTGGGCCATCATTCACTCTTGTAATTATAGTGAAGAAGTGTACTGCATATGTATGTTCCCTCAGTGAAACAGGTGTTCTGCCCTTAAAATGGTAATTATAGACTATTTCAGATAAATGATCTTCACTTATTTCATATCATTGCGGTATTTTCTTCCACGGTTAACCACCCCGTGATACAGAAAGCTTGAAAGAATCAAAATGCATATAGATTTTCTGAAATAAGCCCCCTTTCTGGAAGTATTTTGTGGTTAGTTTCAAAACGTAATATCTTGAGGAGGGTTTAGGTTGACTTTTTTATTTTCATATAAAATTTTAAAAGTAAAATCACTGTGCAATGAGTGATTTTACTTCCATTAGCCTAAGGTCTTTGTGGTTTCATTTGAGGTCACTAGTAGATTATTTTTCTTGCATTATTTCATCAGCTGTCAGTTCTATTAATATAATGTAATTCATGCAGTGCTGTGATTTTTAAAAGACATGACTGTAAGCACAGAAGGCAATTTTTGGAAGTTTATTTAGATGATTGTAGGGTATCAGACTGCCTCAGTCTTCTTCAGGCTCAGCATCTGAAGGGTCACTTAAGGATGGCACATGATCTGGGGTGCTCAAGTGGTGATTCATGCCGGTGTTTTTATACCCAGCACATAAAAATATATCTGCAGCTTCTTTATTATGTTTTGAAAGACGATGGCTTGCTTGTGGGGTGTGCAATTGTGTTTACTGCTTAGGTTACAGGATACTTGATATATCTCTTATTTAACACTAACAGTAACCCTCTTAAGGAGGTTTATTTCAAGCTCACTCTATTAATATATTCACTCTTGGGCTTTGATTACAGTAATGCAGTGAATTTATGTTTGCATATATAGTGGGTATCATTCAGGAAATCATTTGAAAATTATTCTTAAACAACAACTGTACACATCCTGTTAGTCCCTGGTGGTTAATAAAGAAATTAGAAATTGTCTGCTCTTGAACTTGACTATATGATTGAGATCCATAGAAGCACCTAGAAAAGTGGTTCTTTAGTTTGCTTTTTGAATATGAGGATAATTTTTAAATGTTAAAAAAATATAGAGCCCCACAGAGTAATAGTTGTACCCTTGCCATCTTGTAATTTAAAACATATAAAATCCATTTACTGAAATACATGTGGATAAAATGATATACTGTCTGGGTTTTGTTTTAAAATTATCTGGAAACGTGGAAGCAGCGGGAATGGGTAGAGTATAGATGAAACAAGGTTGGCTGTGAGTTGATAATCATTGAAACTGGGTGATGGTAGATGGGGGTTTATTGTACAGTTCTCTCCACTTTTATGTGTGTTTGAAATCATCCATTTAATAAAATGTGTAAGGAATATAAGGTTACTGTGAATTTAGCTTTTAAAAGGAAAATGTATTTTTATGATCACTGAAGCATCTATGTATTTGAAAAATACCTGTCGTTACATGAAAGTGGCTTATAATTTATGGAGCCTAGAGACGGAGCTTGGTGCACGTGGATTCTGGAACCCCTTTGCTGTAACTATTAGAGCACAATAGAGAAGCAGGTTCAAGGCAGCTCGATACATACTGTTTACGCAACCACTGAGTGCATTCCAAGCAACATGAACCTTGACTACCGAAGCACGCGTGTAGCTTCGTTAACGCACTGTTGGCGCTGTTGCTTAGAAAAGGCAGCGCCCCATGGAGGAAGAGGTGCTGCCAGTTGAGCAGTGATAGCATTGAACAGAGTGTGTAGGGTTGAGGCAGGTGGGAATGTCTAGAATAGGAAGCAAAGAATCTGATCCATTCAGAAACTCAGAGGCCTCCGAATAACAGCCGCCTTATCCTAATTCAGCCTCCAGCAAACTTGCCCTTGGCCAACTGTCACCAAGGCCAACTTACCCATGACTTCCTCTTCTGACCTCAGGCAAATTGACCTACCCCTTCTATCTCCTCCTCAAGCAGAACTTAAAACATCTACATTGTATTTTGATTTCTATGAAGATTAGAGAGGAAAAGTATGCTTACTGTCTTTTGTCCCTGGCCAGTTTTCATTGGGACTTTATTTCCTTGAAATTCTTGGCCTATAAAAACATGCAGGTGAAATTACCCTAAATTTATAATTATGTATATTTAAAATCTTAGATTACATGGGAGTTGAGTATCTAGAATGAATCAGCCTTAGGAAAATGTTTCTTTTTAAAAATTACTAAATATTGGAACATTATAAAAAATAACATTGAAATATTTAATTCATGGTTCAGTCCTCTTGTTCATTTAAAGGTTTAACTATTTCCCACTGTTTAAATATCTCTATCTGATCTTTTGTGCTAACCAGCGTGTCCAAAATATTGAAAAACAGATGAATGATCAAGGAATTTAAGGAATACTCCCTCAGTGAAGCCAGAAGGATATTCTTGAGGAGAAAAAAAAAGAATGCATGAAACTTATTTAACAAGAAAGATTTGAGTCAGGTAATCTACATAATATATCCACTGGCATTAAGGCTGTCATCTTGGTATTGCATTTCTGGTACGAATTTCACAATAGCTGTCTTTCACTGTCGGTTCTAATAAAGAGTGTTGGTCAGCTTAAATTCCCTGGGAGCTCAGATTTATGTTTTGTGAACTGCGTGTGCCTGAGGCCTCTCATGCATGATTTAAACTGCTTTGTAAATGTCAATAGGTGGAAAAGCATCAGATCCCTTGTAGATTTCTCCAAATCCTCAAAGATGCATATGCCATGTATAAACCATGCTGCACTCTCAAGACCATTGCCGTTTTTTATACTTGCCTAACTGGGGGTTTAAGGTATTGCCAGAAGCAAAATATCAGTGTGTGCATGTCTCGATCCAACTGGCCAATGAAACCCTTTATTAAGAAAACCTTTGCACCAGAGAAACGTCTCCAGTGACCTGAGATGGGCACACCTCATGAATGTTGAATGTTCTTCAAACTCTTATTTCTTCATTCTTGACTTTTTTCAAAACACACATTTAACTTGATTGAATTTGCTAATTTCATAGCATTACATTCATTCCATGGACAGCTATATAGATTTGTAGAAAAATGTTTCCATCGGGAGCTCCCAGACCTGGATCCTGTCCTGGTTCTGCCACTCTCTGGCTGTTTGTCCTTGGGCGAGCCACTTAACCTTTTTGGGGCCCCACTTTTAGATCCACTGAGGTTGAATCCAGGAGGTTGCATTAAATGATCTCCAGTTATTCCTCTCAACTCTTGCATCATGACTCCAAGAGACAGTGACAGGCAGCCAGTGTGACACTTTTAAAGCCATGGGAACACACGTGACTTTTTAATTAGGCTTATGCTACTGTCTTCTGGGCAGCACAGAGTGCCAGCAGGAGCCCCCAAATGGCCAGCAGCGATTGGACAAAGAGACCTCAGTGTCAGCCTGATGGCTTATCAACTCATTTGTGTTCAGAGCACTTCCTTGTGCTGTTTCCTGTTGGCCTGAGAACGGCGTAGTGGGTGCCCACCCCCCCGCATCGGATTCCTTAGCTAACAGGTGTTTTCTAATGTCTGAAGAGGCAAAGCAAATGATAGCGAGGGCATGGCATTCCAGGGCAGAGGCTCCCGTGTGAGCAAAAACACTAGCCTGGCTTTCTCAGAGGCGGTTTCTTCTTCACTTTTGTACCCCTGAGCCTTGCCCGGTGCGTGGAGACAGAGGTGCTTGGAAAACGCATGCCGCGTAATCATTGCAGAGCGAGTTTGTTCAGAGTCAGCCATCAGGACAGAGATGGCCTTTTGTTCTTCCTCTTTATCTTTTCATTCCTACCTAGTTCTGAATAAGCAGCTTTGATCTTTTCTTTCCACATGTTCACTTTCTAACCTAGTATCTTCTTGCAGGGACCATTTCCGAGGTTAAGGAAGAGTGCCCAGGGTAGCTCTGAAGCTGGCCTGTGCAGGTCTAATCCTGACTGTCCTCTGACTGTGTCCTTGAGCACTTCACTTAACCTTTCTGTCTTAGGTTTTAATCTGTAAAATGTACATCATACAAGTACCTACCTCAGCAGGTTGTGAGGATTAGATTTGGCTGTTTAACATAAAGCTCTAGAACTGTGCCTGCCATTCAGAAGTGTTAGCTGTTATTAACATTGGTTTTTTTTTTTTTTTTTTTTTTTTTAATTTGAACTTTTTAAAAAAAAGAGCCAGGGCAGTTGCACCAACCTTGGAAAAAAATCACATGCCTAATTCCCATCATCTCCACCCCAGTGAGGAGTGGTCTGCTGTGGGCAGCACTAGGGGGCCAGGGCCTTGCTCACTCAAGCCAGGTCTGTGTTCGCCTGGTCAGGACACACACCTCCCGGAATGTACCATCTCAACGTCCCCGTCTGGGGCAGCCTCACCGAAGCAGGTTAGGAACTCTGCAACCGGGAGAGGCCTTTGGAACACTGTCGCCACCAGTGTTCCATTTGTGTGTTTGGAGAATGTCAAGTAAGCACATTCTTTGTCACCCCCTGACATGACCTCAGGGTTACTTTCTGTGGTTGTTGACAAATTTTTAGACATCCAGGTTTTATCAGCGGAAACCTTGAAGAGTGACAAATGGTTCTTGGAAGAGTTGGTGCATACTCTAAAATGTCAGCTGGCTCATTTATAACCAGTGATGTCCAGTGTCTAAGCCGTGCTATCAGCATGGTCTATAGATAACCCACCCTCCCAATGCTCCGGGCTCCCCGAGCACTTTGTGCAGCTGTTCTGGTTGAAGACCCAGTTGACATCTATAATAGATATCAAATGGAGAGCCTCTTATTTTATCACTTTCTGTGTTTCAACACCGGCGGTCCCCGTGGACTGTCGGAAACAGGCAGCTGGCACATTATGGGAAAGGTGACTTGCTGAGTCCCTGTGCCCTGAGGACATTATTAAGTGCTAGGGAACCTTGTTAGCTCATAAAGTTGGTTCAAACCAATTATTGCTGTGCGGCCATTACCACTGCCAAGAATGTAACTCTTTTAAATTCTTGCCCATAAAGCCAATCTTTCCATGACATTATATCATAGAGCAGGGCTTCTGATCTGGCCGCGTTGAACCCCACTGTGCGCAAAGACTACCCGTTGCATTCGCTGCTCGGTGTTGGTTACCCTTCAGTGCTTCCCGGAGGCAGCGAGACTACTATTTATAGATTTGCTTTCTGAGTCCCTAGTTCAGCGCAGTCAGTTTCCACACGCTGTCCCCGTCATGTGATCAGCCATGCTGCTTCTAAATGAAGGTCCAGGCCTTGGCCTCTGCAGAGAGGGTGACAGCTGTCAGATACAGATAGTAGGCTACAGATCCTGGCTGCTAAAACCCTCTCATTCATTCCTGTTACAGATCATCGACCACAGCTTGAAGCCGTGCTTTACAGTCGGCGGATTAGTTGGCAAGAGATCTACATACTGTATTAGCAAGGTCAGCCACTGAGATAAAGGCAAAATCTCAAACCCCTGCACTATTTTTAAACCAGTAGCCATTTGTTAAAGCTGGTTATTTTGGTGTGTGTCTCTCTTCCTTTCTTTTTTTTTTTTTTTTTCCTCTCTCTCTCAAAATAGAACTAAAGAAACTTGTTAAAAACTCTTTG